>NW_007378892.1:0-79370 GCF_000475195.1 Diaphorina citri | reverse complement strand
GTTAGGAGGAAACCCAGGACATTTGTTCGAGTTCATACGTGGCATGATGGGGCTGAAGTTACTACTACTTAGATACTTATTTAATAACAGTGGAGAGTCTGGCGCTTGCTTGATATCTCGGTCACATGGTGGATCCGAACTAAATTTCAACTTGACACCATCGTGAGGGTTTATTTCATCCATAGAGATCTCATCTACTTCTTGTTTCATTTCAGAATTGAGCCTGTGACTGGTTGAACATCACAGCCAAAGCCATCATTCCATTGGAAATCATCATAAGTAGATCGCTCAATCATAGCGAAACAACGGACTTGCAGTCTCATGTTGAAATGAATGCTGATTATTGAAGCACATGCGCCGAGATTTAACTTTCACATTGGGAGAAAAGAATCACCCAAAATTAATTTCTCCTAATCAGCTCCAAACTTAGGGAATGTCATTATTACAATGAGAACTTTTAGAGTACTTAAGAAATATCGTATTCATTTCAGTCCTACTATATCCAGGAGTAAATAGATCGTGTAAAATTAATGACTAAAGAACAGAGTGGACCAACAGCATGCTATGTCACAGACCCGTACAGCCAAAAGGTAGCACCTGTTTCAAGGCTAGATGAACCGTCTTTTTTTATACTCCTCTGGACTTTCTAAAAGTCCTTATGTATGCTGCTGGTCGTTTGGGTATTGCTGAGTCTCACTTCTCTTCAAAGTTCTGCAAGCCAGAGAGAAGATATTATGAAGCTCCTATATGGTGTGCCAATACTGCAATACATTTTTGCAGAAGAAAACCTTCATGGGAGAAACACCCATAAAAGTGTAAGTACAGTATTAACTTTCTCACATGAAAGTTTTCTTTTGCAAAAGTGTATTGTATGAATGCCATCCTGAATTTTAGACACAAACGTTGTTCCTCCACGGTGGACTTTGAATCTGGAGGTTGGTGGTTCAAGTCCAAGTCAAGTCATGAAATTTAGCGTACCTAGTGTATTAAGCAGGGAACGGCATTTGTGACAAGCATTTGCATATTATGCTCAACACTTTGATCATTATTATTTTACAAAAGGTTACTTTCTGATTTTTTTTTGTAATTTTTCGGTCTACACATTCACACATCCTGAGGGATGAAGGTTAACACGAAAAGAATGAGGAACAGCGCCGCAGGCTAAAATTGTGAGCTATACAATCTATAGAAACTAAAATTTTTAGGACCGGCCGCAGGCGAAAATTTTGATTTCATCAATTATTTTGCGGTAAAAAAAGAGCTGAAAAAAATCTGCGTTCGCCTGAGATCGAACCCATAACTGCGAATATCACGAACAAACCGCGGATACCGCGAACAAACCGCGAATACTGCGAACAAACCATCTGATGAGAGGTATACTACGCGATGGGTACATACCTGATATAGGGCTCTATAATGTTGGGTAGATCATCGGATACATCTCTGTTAGCTGCTCTACCCCCTCCAAATCCACCCCTACCCCCTCTGCCCCCTCCTCGTCCTCCTCTCTGATTTCTATTGTAATTATTATTGTTACCCCTGGGGCGAAACCTGAAACAATAATGAATAATAGAAAGGACCTTGAACAGGGGGTATCTTGCTGTGTGACTATAAATAGTATAAATAAGGATCAGAGCAGCCAAACCCTAACCAGCCTGGCTAGCTGGAGGTTACAAAGGGTTTATCAGGCTTCAAAGGAAAAGCACAGGTCCTCATTATGGTTAACTGCGGTTCGGGACGGGCCAAGAAATCTTGGCTACAGACCATCAACCCCTGTCGGTGCAGCTATACCCCTGAAACAATAATGAATAATAGAAAGGACCTTGAACAGGGGGTATCTTGCTGTGCGACTATAAATAGGGATCAGAGCAGCCAAACCCTAACCAGTCTGGCTAGCTGGAGGTTACAAAGGGTTTATCAGGCTTCAAAGAAAAAGCACAGGTCCTCATTATGGTTGACTGCGGTTCGGGACGGGCCAAGAAATCTTGGCTACAGACCATCAACCCCTGTCGGTGCAGCTATACGGCTACAACAACGACATGGAAAATTCGGCAATCCGTGAAGGATAGGTAGTTGCTACTTACCGAGTCATATTGAGAACATCTTCCAGATAATATTCCTGTACTGGATATGTAAATCCTGGAATATGCAGAATTGGAGCTCCTCCAAAGAACTGGGAGAACTTCTCTGCATTCAAAGTGGCACTCATCAGAATCAACTTCAAGTCTTTTCTCTGCGGAAAAAATAATAGTAAAACCATTTACTGAAAAATCCCTTGACTCACGTAATATGATTTCAGTCACTAAAGTTGTTGATGTAGTGGCCCGTGGGAACTACATTTTTAATGGCCCACGGGAACCCTTTCAAATTGTCCCTAAGAACCCTTTTGAATGGCTGTTAGGATCCTTTTAAATAGCTATTGGGACCCTTTTTAATGTCTATTGGGACCCCTTTAAAAAGCTATTGGGACAATTTTCAATGGCCATGATAGGTAGTTGCTACTTACCGAGTCATATTGAGAACATCTTCCAGATAATATTCCTGTACTGGATATGTAAATCCTGGAATATGCAGGATCGGAGCTCCTCCAAAGAACTGTGAGAATTTCTCTGCATTCAAAGTGGCACTCATCAGAATCAACTTCAAGTCTTTTCTCTGCAGAAAAAATAATAGTAAAACCATTTACTGAAAAATTCCTTGACTCACGTAATATGATTTCAGTCAGTAAAGTTTTTTATGTAGTGGCCCACGGGAACCCTTTCAAGTTGTCCCTAAAAACCCTTTTTCATGTCTATTGAACCCCTTTAAATGGCTATTGGGACAATTTTCAATGGCCATTGGGACCCTTTTTAATGGCCCCTGGAGACCCTTCTTAACTGATCGAGCAGAGGCTAAGAAACTCTCCTTACGGCCTTACCTTATCAGTGACATCTTTCAGAATAGCCAACAGGAAATCCGATATCATACTCCTCTCATGAATCTCATCCATGACAATATGAGACACCCCTGATAGGATAGGATCCGACTGCATTACCTCAGGCAGAATACCGGCAGTACAGTACAGAATAGAACCTCGCTTCCTAGGTAGCTCTCTGAAATTCGCACCAAAATCCTGTTATTTTCCCTATCCCCAAAGTATTTGACAACCAGCAACGATAGCACTTTGAATGCACCAGTTCCCAATAGATCACTGTTGTTAAACAATGTTGCGCGCGGTTAATATCTGGATGGGTGACTATCTGCGTAATTGCATGTAGCTGGCTTTTCTCGGCTCCACTCAGACTTTGGTTAGCCTTTATATCTTCCTAATTCCCTTGTTTCTTGCCCACATCAAACCTAATAATGTCTTCATATCGATATCTTGGTCTTCCCTTTGGTCTTGTACCTACCATTTTCATATCATAAACTTCCTTAGGTAACCTCTTGTCATTCATCCTCATAACATGTCCGAAACTTCTACGAAACAAAACACTATAATTCGTAGTACTTACTTCTCAAGCTAGGTAACCTCTCGTCATTCCATAACCATAATATTATCAGCTTAGGAAAAGATCTCTATTCTGTAAAATGTTATTTAAATAAATAAATTAAAAAAAAATCATCCTCATAACATGTCCGAAACTTCTACCAAACAAAACACTATAATTCGTAGTACTTACTTCTCAAGTCGAATCTGATAGCCCACACTGGAGCCTGGTCTACCACACTGTTCATCTCTCTCCTGGGCCACTCGCTCCGCTATAGCTATGGCAGAGATACGCCGAGGCTGAGTCACCATAATGCAACACTCTGAGCCTCGGTTCCGGGCGATCTCATCGTCCAGAATAAACTGAGGGACCTGGGTAGTCTTACCACAACCTGTAGAAGTGTAGATGATGGAGGGAGAAAGAATGGGTGATAGAGTCAAACATTTATTTACTTGTAAAAATGTACTTGAACATTAAATACAAATAAAATCTTTACTACTACTACTACTACTACATTTATTTACTTAATAACAAACAAAGCACTTAATGCTATGGCAGAGATACGCCGAGGCTGAGTCACCATAATGCAACACTCTGAGCCTCGGTTCCGGGCGATCTCATCGTCCAGAATAAACTGGGGGACCTGGGTAGTCTTACCACAACCTGTAGAAGTGTAGATGATGGGGGGAGAAAGAATGGGTGACAGATTCAAACATTTATTTACTTAATAACAAACAAAGCACTTAATTCCCCATCCGTGGCACAAGCTCTGCTTATACGGATGGGTATACCATTTATAAGAAAAATTATGTTCTGAGTTTTTTGTCGATCAAATATAAATGGAAACTTGTTAAAAAAAAGCAGCTGCTCTTCCTGCCAACTAAAAGTATAACAGGATCAAAAATTTATATTAAAATAAATGTAGTTCATCCTAATTCCTGCTTAGCTAGGAAGGTTTGCCTCACAAGCACTAGATCGCGGGTTCGACTTCCGTTCGGAGAGACCTTAATCCTAAACAGATAAGGTCTGCTCACGGCTGGCTTTCTTCTATCCTGTCCTACTTTTTTCTTCGGTTCGGGACAGTAAGACCTCCGTTGTTAGAGGTTCCTCTATCCAACCTATTAAAAAAGCTAAGCTGAAAAGTATCTTTGTAGAATTCTTACAGCATGGTTGAAGCACATGCGCCGAGATTTAACTTTCACATTGGGAGAAAAGAATCACCCAAAATTAATTTCTCCTAATCAGCTCCAAACTTAGGCAATGTCATTATTACAATGAGAACTTTTAAAGTACTTAAGAAATATCGTATTCATTTCAGTCCTACTATATCCAGCAGTAAATAGATCGTGTTGTTAAATTAATCACTAAAGAACAGAGTGGACCAACAGCATGCTATGACACAGACCCGTACAGCCAAAAGATAGCACCTGTTTCAAGGCTACGTGAACCATCTTTTTTTATACTCCTCTGGACTTTCTAAAAGTCCTTATGTATGCTGCGGGGACTCAAAATGTCATTATTACAATGAGAACTTTTAGAGTACTTAAGAAATATCGTATTCATTTCAGTCCTACTATATCCAGGAGTAAATAGATCGTGTTAAATTAATGACTAAAGAACAGAGTGGACCAACAGCATGCTATGACACAGACCCGTACAGCCAAAAGGTAGCACCTGTTTCAAAGCTACGTGAACCATCTTTTTTTATACTCCCCTGGACTTTCTAAAAGTCCTTATGTATGCTCCGCTACACAGAGGAGTCAGATTTTCAGCGCGACGGTGTTTATTGTGTTCGAGCTCGTTTAATTGATTACGTTTTGAAGCCGCTTAAGAGTAAAGACATGCAGAGAGCGTTAAGGGTCAGAGCTTTTTTCAATGTTGTTCTTTCTTATGGCGCTGGTCATATCAAACGCTGACCATCATTATTACAAATATGACTCTCCATTCCAATCCGACAAATCGAAATAAATAAAAACTTGAACCAAATCAAGGCACCATACATAGGCGGTCAAAATCCTCTCTCTTCTGCTTTCAGACTGGAAGGTTCTCTCTGCTCCCTCTCTCCTCTCTGTGATATCTCCAAATATTTCAAGATGATTTTTTTTTCCAACAAGAGTTTCTATTAGAGTATTTAAGATGATAAAGGAGTTTTTCCTATGATAATTGGACTTGAAATTAGAACTAGTTACTTTCTATTACCTTTTTTCACTAGTGAAATCAAAACATCAAAAGTTACATATGTCAAAACTAATTGCCATCTTGACCTTCCTTTTTTTTTTCAACAAGAGTTTCCATTAGAGTATTTAAGATGATAAAGGAGTCTTTCCTATGATTATTGGACTTGAAATTAGAACTAGTTACTTTCTATTACCTTTTTTCACTAGTTAAATCAAAACATCAAAAGTTACATATGTCAAAACTAATTGCCGTCTTGACCTTCCATTAACGTCAATCCCATCCCAATTCTGCTACTTCTATGTTAGTGTTTTCTTGTCTTCTAAAATAAATAACAACTTACCTTACTTCCACTGGAATAAAGGTTCTCCAGACGAGATAGTATTTCGGCAACACATGGTCATCGATTCACACAATGTTTTTAATACATATTTTTCCTACTAAGCTTATTTTCCCTCCCCAAACAGAGCCCAATAAAAATTCCAAAAGGCACTTTCGTTAATGTAAAACCGTTCGCCCGGCTTTGAAAAAGTGTCTATCATGTTGCAATCGAAAAACGAGTACAATTTTTTGTCATTGGTGGGGATCGAAAACGGGACCTTTTGCATGGCAAGCAAACGCGTTACTGTAGATTGATAAGGTTTTGACATGGTCATCGATTCACACAATGTTTTTAATACATATTTTTCCTACTAAGCTTATTTTCCCTCCCCAAACAGAGCCCAATAAAAATTCTAAAAGGCACTTTCGTTAATGTAAAACCGTTCGCCCGGCTTTGAAAAAGTATCTATCATGTTGCAATCGAAAAACGAGTACAATTTTTTGTCATTGGTGGGAATCGAAAACGGGACCTTTTGCATGGCAAGCAAACGCGTTACTGTAGATTGATAGGGTTTTGGTACTGTACGAAATATCCTTTGTAGACAAGGATAAAATCAGTTCATGGAGAAGCAGCGAGGACCTCTACGTAACAAAATAAAATGCAGAGACACCAACACCAAACTACAACTTCAAAGTTGGATCTAATTGTATCAACTTTAAAGTATGGCCCCGGGTTTCAATAAATATGATCTACGAAATATCCTTTGTAGACAAGGATAAAATCAGTTCATGGAGAAGCAGCGAGGACCTCTACGTAACAAAATAAAATGCAGAGACACGAACACCAAACTACAACTTCAAAGTTGATCTAATTGTATCAACTTTAAAGTATGGCCCCGGGTTTCAATAAATATGATTTTCTAAAATAAATAACAACTTACCTTACTTCCACTGGAATAAAGGTTCTCCAGACGAGATAGTATTTCGGCAACACATGGTCATCGATACCAACACCAAACTACAACTTCAAAGTTGATCTAATTGTATCAACTTTAAAGTATGGCCCCGGGTTTCAATAAATATGACCCTGAAACGTCCGATTTTCCCCATCCAAATATGACTCTCCATTCCAATCCGACAAATCGAAATAAATAAAAACTTGAACCAAATCAAGGCACGATACATAGGCGATCAAAATCCCCTAAATTGAAGTGACCCATACTGGAAAGTCCATCTATCTACCCCGTTACCGAAACAAACAACAAAACAGACAGTTTACAAAAGGGTGCATTATTACTGAATTCAATGAACTGGACTGTCTAATTTTAGTAATTTTCATGGAAGAATTCAATTCTACAAACCTGCTAAATCCTCTTTTAATCGGTAGGTGATGGATTGGGCGTAGAATTCATGCATTGCGTTTTTTGGCCTTTTTTGTACGTGAGACCCAGCCCTAATTGCTGATGTGATCAGGCTTTCACGCCTCGTCTTTTCTATGGGATTTCAATCAGGAAGAATTCAATTCTACAAACCTGCTAAATCCTCTTTTAATCGGTAGGTGATGGATTGGGCGTAGAATGCATGCATTGCGTTTTTTTTGGCCTTTTTTGTACGTGAGACCCAGCCCTAATTGCTGATGTGATCAAGCTTTCACGCCTCGTCTTTTCTATGGGATTTCAATCGGGAAGAATTCAATTCTACAAACCTGCTAAATCCTCTTTTAATCGGTAGGTGATGGATTGGGCGTAGAATGCATGCATTGCGTTTTTTTGGCCTTTTTTGTACGTGAGACCCAGCCCTAATTACTGATGTGATCAGGCTTTCACGCCTCATCTTTTCTATGGGATTTCAATCAGCTCCATTATCCTCATGCTAAGGACACCCAGATGGTAGGCAACAGGTCCAGTTACCAAGCACGTTGATTCAATTCAGTGATGTGACGGGAACTAAAGTGTTCAACGTCCTGTTGCCAAGGGCTGTGCCACTTACCTCAAATCTAATTTTTCCCTTTGTACTTTTTCGTTGATTGTAAACTTAGGTCCGCTTTCCGCTACACAGAGGAGTCAGATTTTCAGCGCGACGGTGTTTATTGTGTTCGAGCTCGTTTAATTGATTACGTTTTGAAGCCGCTTAAGGGTAAAGACATACAGAGAGCGTTAAGGGTCAGAGCTTTTTTCAATGTTGTTCTTTCTTATTGCGCTGGTCATATCAAACGCTGACCATCATTATTATCGTCGCTTAAGGCAGGTTGACGCTGGAAATCTGACTTCACTATGTAGCAAAACCTTGGGCATGCAAATATGTACATCAAGTTCATTGAATCCAGGTAAAACAACCCCAGTGAGTAACGTACCTATAGCTTTTCCCTTTAAATGGGCCGGCGGCCTATCATCGAAATTCATCAAATCGGATTCATCGTCAATATTTCGCCCTTGTTTCTTTACTAAGCTATTGAGCACTCGTCTTTGAAAGTTTTTATCTGTAACCAGAGAGACAGACGAAACACAGGGTTGTAGAAGATGCGGGCGAATTGTATTTGGCGGAAAGGAGGAGAGTCGGACGGGGGACTAGAAACATCAAGACATAGGTACAAATCATTCTATGTGAGAATATGAAAACCCCCAATGAAACAAATAAATTTGAAAGATACCTATTATGACAGTGGTACCTACAGTATGAGAAATATTTTACATGATCACATAACTGAACTTAGTCAACTTGCAAACATCAAGACATAGGTCCAAACCATTCTATGTGAGAATATGAAAACCCCCAATGAAACGAATAAATTTGAAAGATATCTTTTTTTTTTTACATTAAAGTACCTATAGGAGTTGCAAAGGACATATTTCATTCTGAATAAATCAAGTTCATGAGTTTTCTAGATATCCAGGTCTAGCATACGTTCACCCAAAGAATATAATATTAACAATTAATACGTTCGAAATAACAGCTGCAAAGCCTCGTTATATCAACAGTCTTATAATAATTCAGTACTAAAATAATACACTTACCCAGGGTTAAATCAACATTGATAAGATAACCCATCACTTTCTCTCATGAGGACGGGATTCGAACCCGTACCTTCCAGCCGAGAAGTCAATGTACTGACAACCAGCGAGGCTATTCATGTTTCCAAGCCTGTTCAACATTAATTCTCCAATCTTTTTTCATCCCACTAGGGTAAGGGCTTAAGTCCTCCATTTGACAATGAAATAACTGCGCCGCAGACAACCAGCGAGGCTATTCCTTCAGTCTTACAAATTGCTCTTATTTTACAAAACATTTGGACTCTGATTATTTTTGACAAAAGCGATGACAACAGAGTCAATAGAATAATTTGTAAGAAAAATAAAAACAGTTCGGCAAGTGTTCATCGTACTAAAAATGGATAAAATAATATTAAAATAGGTAGAATGGGGAAACTTTTAGTTGAAGAAAAAGATGTTTAAAAAAGTAAAAGTTTTTGGCAGATATAGAAAAAAGGTTTGAAGATCGAGTACTCAGCGGTCAAACAGCAAAGAGAAAAGAAGTATAAAATTTATTGCCATTAAAATATTCTTCATTTAGGGCTGGAGATAGTTTATCAATGAGTCAATAACGTATGTTGGTGGTTCAATGACACAGAAGAGAAGAAAATGCGTCTAGATTCAAACCCACTTTAGCACGACAACCAGCGAGGCTATTCCTTCAGTCTTACAAATTGCTCTTATTTTACAAAACATTTGGACTCTGATTATTTTTGACAAAAGCGATAACAACAGAGTCAATAGAATAATTTGTAAGAATAATAAAAACAGTTCGGCAAGTGTTCATCGTACTAAACATGGATAAAATAATATTAAAATAGGTAGAATGGGGAAACTTTTAGTCGAAGAAAAAGATATTTAAATAAGTCTAAAGTTTTTGGCAGATATAGAAAAAAGGTTTGAAGATCGAGTACTCAGCGGTCAAACAGCAAAAGGAAAAGAAGTTTAAAATCTATTGCCATTAAAATATTCTTCATTTAGGGCTGGAAATAGTTTATCAATGAGTCAATAACGTAAGTTGGTGGTTCAATGACATAGAGCAAGTGTTCATCGTACTAAACATGGATAAAATAATATTAAAATAGGTAGAATGGGGAAACTTTTAGTCGAAGAAAAAGATATTTAAAAAGGTAAAGGTTTTTGGCAGATATATATAAAAGGTTTGAAGATCGAGTACTCAGCGGTCAAACAGCAAAAGGAAAAGAAGTTTAAAATCTATTGCCATTAAATATTCTTCATTTAGGGCTGGAAATAGTTTATCAATGTGTCAATAACGTAAGTTGGTGGTTCAATGACATAGGAGAGAAGAAAATGCGTCTAGATTAAAACCCACTTTAGCAGAAATTGGTAAAACTCACTGAATACTCGATACAGGAAGAAAACAAAGATAAGAAGGAAAGCTCAACAAAAGATAAACAAGAAACAGCTAATCGAGTTCTAACTCAACAAATTTTATATCAAATAATGTAAACTTGTGATTGTCTCTACACACTAACAGAGGAGCAAACGGGATAAAAGTAATAATATATCTAAAAACATAATAAATCTAATAAAATATTAAGTACATTGCACTTGAGTCACTCCAGGGACGTACGCCAAAACATAGTCCTGAAAATCAGACCATCCTACAGTTTTGAACATATTAATAATGAGTTAATGGTGTCCTTACAAGGCTACTACCTATAGGAGTTGCAAAGGACATATTTCATTCTGAATAAATCAAGTTCATGAGTTTTCTAGATATCCAGGTCTAGCATACGTTCACCTAAAGAATATAATATTAACAATTCATTATAAACTATTCTACACAAATTACGAGTATGATTAACCTATTCCTTTTCAAGTAAAACATTGTAGCTAAGTATATGGTTTTTCATAAACATCTAAGCAAGGGAACGGAAATAATAAAGTCAAAATTGATTTTGATTTTCTCTATTTAGAATTTGGCTTAAACATGGACGTGCGATTTTCAGTTTTACTGCCTAGTCATAGTTAGTCGATTTTTAAAACAAAATTATACGATTATGAAGCGTTTAAAACTTTAAACATTAGATATGTGGATTTGGCTTAAACATGGACGTGCGATTTTCAGTTTTACTGCCTAGTCATAGTTAGTCGATTTTTAAAACAAAATTATACGATTATGAATCGTTTAAAACTTTAAACATTAGATATGTGCTTTATGTAATACATGTACATATTATATGAAGACATTGTAGCCAGTTCCAAGAAATCAATGGGGAATTACACAGTTGAAAAAATGGACTGACTAACACGTCTACCACAGAAGCAAACATGGTTCTCTTGTTTTGTGTTCACTTTGATAGATAGGACTTCGAAACGAATTGGTCGGACAATACATGTACATATTATATGAAGACATGGTAGCTAGTTCCAAGAAATCAATGGGGAATTACACAGTTGAAAAAATGGACTGACTAACGCGTCTACCACAGAAGCAAACATGGTTCTCTTGTTTTGTGTTCACTTTGATAGATAGGACTTGGAAACGAAATGGCTTCAATATGATTTCTCTCTCTGATATGTTAATGATCACCTCTCAAGAGTTCCATGAGTAAATTAAAGCTAGGCTCATTGATATCTTCCCCTTTATGATGCTTCATGGAGAGCATTTCCTTACCTATCTGACATGTTCTTTGTAAGTCTGGTATCCTTAACAATAGCTCTCCAAACTTGGAGGGAATATTGGGGTAATTAGAGAGGTGAGTAAATTAAAGCTAGGCTCATTGATATCTTCCCCTTTATGATGCTTCATGGAGAGCATTTCCTTACCTATCTGACATGTTCTTTGCAAGTCTGGTATCCTTAACAATAGCTCTCCAAACTTGGAGGGAATATTGGGGTAATTAGAGAGGGTGTAAGATTGTAACGCTTGAAGTGCTTTCTCTTGAGCTATTCGAACTTTTTCAGGTTCTTTCAACTCATTTGAATCGGATATTGTTAACAAGATGATTACTTTCATCGTTACATATTCATACTTGTCCATTTTCAATCGCTTCAGATTGGTTTTAAAGTTCAACATCCGTTCAATACAAGAGGAAAGGCCTAGCTGTTTCGCCTGATTCAGCGTGATTACTTTGCCTAGGCTGATTTTAATTTCATTACTTGGTAAATTAATGGAACGATAACAACAACTAAATAACAAGAGTTCACACCAACTATTGATTAACAGAGAGATTTGATCATCAATGGAGATATGTTTAAACAAAGGCAATGACTTGCACCATTTTACAATTTTATACAATCGATTGTCAGCTATATTACAAAGGTTTGAAAGAAAATCCGGTGACGTAGCAGCGGAGGATGAGGAAGGAGGATTAGGAGTGGAGGTGGAGGAGGATGATGGAGATGCTTGAGATGAAGTGGAGGTGGTGGAAGTGGAAGTGTTGTTTGTTGGATTGATTAGGAGTGGAGGTGGAGGAGGATGATGGAGATGCTTGAGATGAAGTGGAGGTGGTGGAAGTGGAAGTGTTGTTTGTTGGATTAGAAGAGGTGTTGGGTGCAGGAGAACTGACCTCATCTGGATGTGTGGAGTAAGAATATTGCCACAAATGTTCCACTTCCATGATCTCCTGTAAGAGAGGGGGAATAAAGCAGCTGGCTGTATTGTTGCTGGGGGGTGATAGAGGTTCTTGGTGACCTCATCTGGATGTGTGGAGTAAGAATATTGCCACAAATGTTCCACTTCCATGATCTCCTGTAAGAGAGGGGGAATAAAGCAGCTCGCTGTATTGTTGCTGGGGGGTGATAGAGGTTCTTGTGGTTCTTGTTTCACAGTGACCGTGTCTGTATTCAACGCGTTGGTTATTCCAGCAGGGAGTGTGTAAGAACATTGGTAGGTACTGCGACCACCACGAGTTCTATCTTCTCGAATAGCTTCCAGTTTCATTCCCATGTTTAAACATTTGTTGAACCGACAGGCAGGACATTTCTTCCGCGTGGATATACTGATCAGAGGTTCTTGTGGTTCTTGTTTCACAGTGACCGTGTCTGGATTCAACGCGTTGGTTATTCCAGCAGGGAGTGTGTAAGAACATTGGTAGGTACTGCGACCTCCACGCGTTCTATCTTCTCGAATAGCTTCCAGTTTCATTCCCATGTTTAAACATTTATTGAACCGACAGGCAGGACATTTCTTCCGCGTTGATATACTGATCAAACAGCTCGAGCCTCGCAGACAAATGTAATTCTTTCTGTTCTGTACAGTTCGCTTGAAGAAACCTTTACAACTTTCACAGGAGAAGATTCCATAATGAAAACCGCTAATCTTATCTCCACAGATAGGACAAGGACTATTGATAAGTTGCTGCCGTGATATCCCAGTCTGTGCTGAAGATAATGCAGATAACTTATCTTCTAGATACTTTTGTTCTTCAATACTGCTACTATCTTCTCCTTGTCTTTCATCCCCACTCCGTGCACTTCCAAATGAAGAATTGAAATCCTCACTCAACTTCTCGTCAAAGTTTCTAATACTGAATCCAGGCAAGTTTCCACCGCTATTCTGTTGAACTTTATAGAAATGTCTGCCTTGTAATGGTGAATGTGTAGGACTGGATACTTGGGAGGAATAACTCTGACTATAATTGGAAGAGTTTTGAGATCCTCCATACTGAGAAGCATCACTATTATTCCGAGATAGAGAGGAAGGTGTAAACAAAGATGGCGATGATAAGCCTGATGATGAAAGAGCATGGCGGGAAGTGACAGGAGATTGTGTAGGGGAATAACAAGAATGTATAGCAGAGTCAGGACTTGGGTTAGGAGGAAACCCAGGACATTTGTTCGAGTTCATACGTGGCATGATGGGGCTGAAGTTACTACTACTTAGATACTTGTTTAATAACAGTGGAGAGTCTGGCGCTTGCTTGATATCTCGGTCACATGGTGGATCCGAAGTAAATTTCAACTTGACACCATCGTGAGGGTTTATTTCATCCATAGAGATCTCATCTACTTCTTGTTTCATTTCAGAATCAGAGAGTTCTCCTTCCCAGGACATGGGTCTAGGTTCTTGCTTGGGTGATATATTGCCTAGTCCCGCTTTATCCCTCAGGACCACATTCGCTTTACTCAAGTCTAATTTCTTGAGTTCTTCATTATCAGACTCCCCTGAGTCATGGGGTTCAGACTTGGGTTGCGGTGACATTGGTTGACTGAAACTAGTTGTAGCAACCACCACACTACACCGGGATGTTTCACTGCTATCTTTTGCTGCTGTTTCTATCTGGACACATTCTTTAGGAGCAGGTCCCGAGTTGATGGAGGTGACAGTCACTCCTCCTGAGGATACTACGGAATGACGAGGGGACCACGAGGATGCCATCTTATTGGATTTACTCCGAAAGAGTACAACTTGTATTACTAGATGCAAGTCTCAACTTCTTTTCATCTAGAGAACATACAATTTTTCCATTCCATACTGCACAATCTATACCAAACAACAATGCAGTCTGTAGTACTTGGTATCAAATGTGACTTAAAAACTGGGCAAAAGGCTAAAGTTGTTTTTAGCCCAAGTGTACTATCACCGGAATTTTAAATTTGTTTTCTTTTTCTTTATCATAACTCTAACACTTATGATTGAGAACTAGCATAAAACAACGGATAGTGTAATTTTCACTTAAAACACAGCAAGACACAGAGGCTGACATTGTGGTCTACCTGTGAACAAGGTACAAAATCAACAACACAAGCCTTATTTTGAGTCTGATCAATACCAAGCAAAGTATGCCTTGGTTTAAATTACATAGATATGTAGGTACAACCAATCACCAGTATGTTAGTACAGATTAAATTAATAAAGTTCTACATTCAAAAGTTACAAGAAATACGGATGTTGATATGCAACTCTCAAAAAAATTACCCAAGTACTTACAATCTTATCAACAAATAGAAAATGAAGAACCCTCATAAAAAGACCGTTACTACAGTAGAACATCGAAGTAAGTAACGAACAAAAGAAGAGATGAACCCACTACTTAATACATATATCAAAAGAACATATCCCTGCACACCTACCTAGTTATTAGGTTATGTTAGTCAAAACAGTTAAGAAGATAGGTACCTACTACCTACTGATTTGATTCCGAAAGCAAGGTTAATTCGATTCCAAAAGCAATTGTGATTCAAAAGTTACAAGAAATACGGATGTTGATATGCAACTCTCAAAAAAATTACCCAAGTACTTACAATCTTACCAACAAATAAAAAAATGAAGAAGCCTCATAAAAAGACCGTTACTACAGTAAAACATCGATGTAAGTAACGAACAAAAGAAGAGATGAACCCACTACTTAATACATAGAATCAAAGAACATATCCCTGCACACCTACCTAGTTATTAGGTTATGTTAGTCAATACAGTTAAAAAGATAGGTACCTACTACCTACTGATTTGATTCCGAAAGCAAGGTTAATTCGATTCCAAAAGCAATTGTAATATTTTAAATTCCTAATCCACTAATTTCTCAGTGTTGAGAAAATAAAATGAAACCAGTAAACTAACAATACATGACTTATAGCTATGTACATACCTACCACACTATCAAAATATAGGGAAATACTAACATATTAAAGGTAAAGATTGTAAAGAAGAAAATCTTTTGACCAAACCAATTCTCAAGTAACAACTTAGCACCTATTGTAAATATTAAGATCTAATGCCTAGGTAGACAGGTACTGATTTTCTTTAATCACGATCGAATAAACTATAGGCTAAAAAATTCCCGGAGGGACGGACCCAGCTTGTTATCTTTAGTTTGCACGTTTATATTAAACTTTTCATTTATATTAGCTATAAAAACAAGCAAATTACAAAGCAAACAAAAATAAATATAAAATGAATTTTAAAAATTGCCGCCGGGACAGCTATCTCACATCGTCCGAGCTCATCTCAGCCCTGTTCATAAACACACCCATCACAACAGCAAACGGGCTTACATGAATCCTTATTACGGTTCTCACGTAAAACAAGAATACAAGATTAGCCATTTTATTACATTTATTTTATGTATGAATACCGTTGGAACTTGGAAAGGTCGCTTGTCTTGTCTCTTCTTCGCCAGTCGCCACGACCTTGGATCTCAAGAACTGAGGTCATTCGCCACAGATATATTTACCGTGCTCACAGGTGGGGAATATACGAAACCTCTTTGGCATCTGTGTTCACGGTAGTGAGAACCAGCAAGAAAAGGTATAAGCAAAATTTGAAAATGAAAATCAATTTGAACCATGAAATAAGCGGATAAAAGTAATCAAATCTATTCTATTTGTTACTATCAAGCATTTTTCTATAGATAATTGGTAATCGAAATTAAAAATAGATTCAGCTAGGCAGGATAATGCAGGAGTTTGAAAATAAAACAACACGAAAGAAGTAGCCCGTTCCCAGGTTGAGAACCCCTAGGACAGGATATTTCCATAGAGGAAGAGATTTGTTTACATTTTCATCGCGCGAATTTTCAAAAAATGAAGGTTTCAAAAATTCAAATTTCAAAGGCGAAAACGGACAAAGGAGTCAAAGGACAAAACGGTCGGAATTTAGGAAACGGTAGGTTAGCGATAAGTAAGGTCATAAGGCAAACTAGCAAATCGAAAACGGACAAAGGAGTCAAAGGACAAAACGGTCGGAATTTAGGAATTAGGAAACGGTAGGATTTAGCGATAAGTAAGCGAAAACGGACAAAGGAGTCAAAGGACAAAACGGTCGGAATTTAGGAATTAGGAAACGGTAGGATTTAGCGATAAGTAAGGTCATAAGGCAAACTAGCAAAATGTAATAGGGCAATTTCTCACGGATGAGATTTAAGAAGGTTGATTTGATCTCAACAGCACAGTGAATACAGTGATATTCGAAATCCAGTTCTCTGATTTGTTTAGTGCTCCTGTGGTTGCTATGCTACAAAGCTCATACCAAAAATCAACACCTAACAGTCCAGCATTGCATCCTATGGAAAACCTAAAACCTAGGAGATATCTATAAACTTGGAAGGAAACCAGTATCATAAAATGGTAAGTAAAATCAATCAACTTCACAAGTCGTAGTTAGACCAAATTAATCAAGCTATAGTCAGCCTAGTTATCTTGGCATTATCCAGCATTGCATCCTATGGAAAACCTAAAACCTAGGAGATATCTATAAACTTGGAAGGAAACCAGTATCATAAAATGGTAAGTAAAATTAATCAACTTCACAAGTCGTAGTTAGACCAAATTATTCAAGCTATAGTCAGCCTAGTTATCTTGGCATTACACCTGCCTTCAAAGTACTAGGTCTTAGGATCAACCCTCACCTGGGCAAACTTTATCCTAATAAGATGAGGGTTTCTAGAATAGCTGCATTTTTCCTATCCCATCCTCTCTGATTTTAAGGCAATACCTAACATGTAGTTATTAAAAGCTGTCAAATTTTCTTGACTTGGCAGGGCGGAGCAGTACTGTGCTCCTTAATTATAATGTCACATATTTCTTTGATTTGAATTTACAGAGCATTATCAGGAATCAGTGTTCATTTTTGGTGGACTGGTTTGATCCAGAATCTTCAACAATCAGGAAATTTGTTCTCAACTTCTCAATCAATGACAATTGTGTAGAAATGGTGAGATTTCATTACGGCATTACTCCTGCCTTCAAAGTACTAGGTCTTAGGATCAACCCTCACCTGGGCAAACTTTATCCTAATAAGATGAGGGTTTCTAGAACAGCTGCATTTTTCCTATCCCATCCTCTCTGATTTTAAGGCAATACCTAACATGTAGTTATTAAAAGCTGTCAAACTTTCTTGACTTGGTGGGGTGGAGCACTACCGCGCTCCTTAATTATAATGTCACGTATTTCTTTGATTTGAATTTACAGAGCATTATCAGGAATCAGTGTTCATTTTTGGTGGATTGGTTTGATCCAGAATCTTCAACAATCAGGAAATTTGTTCTCAACTTCTCAATCAATGACAATTGTGTAGAAATGGTGAGATTTCATTACTTTTTTTTGCAAGTTGTCATTAAATGATAACCTACCAGGAATGCATGTGTAGGTACTAAGTAGGTATATCTAGGTACCCACTTAAATTTGATCTGAAAATAGGTTCTAACACAACCCATTATCTTCTATTTCAGATAGATGTGAAGAAGAATAAAATATTTCTCCACCGAACACACTGTGATGAAATTTTGCTCAAAGATTTATTCATAGGAAATTCTGTGAAGTTGTTTTCAAGAATTTTGAAGATAGTAGACTATGGAGACAGGTATACAAGAAGTTACCTTGAGTCCACCAATTACCAATGCACCATTGCGTTTTTAAGACCCCAATTTTGCTCAAAGATTTATTCATAGGAAATTCTGTGAAGTTGTTTTCAAGAATTTTGAAGATAGTAGACTATGGAGACAGGTATACAAAAAGTTACCTTGAGTCCACCAATTACCAATGCACCATTGCGTTTTTAAGACCCCATGCCAATGATAGCAAGAGTGAACTATTTCAAGACCTTATCAATCATGGCTTTGAGTTTATAAATCTTCTGATGGTGGAGTTTAATGAAGAGATCAAGAGAATCATGAGTCAGCAAGAGTACACTGCTAGGTCAGTACCATCAACCTATCCCTTTGTTTAAAACATTTTACCCCTGGGTTTACTGACGGATTGGTTCATGTTGATTTTATACTGGTTCATTATAGGATGTTTTGTGCTCTGAAGCCTAAAGTGTATATGAGAAGGAACTAGGTGTATGAAAGAAAGAGTGAATTATTTCAAGACCTTATCAATCATGGCTTTGAGTTTATAAATCTTCTGATGGTGGAGTTTAATGAAGAGATCAAGAGAATTATGAGTCAGCAAGAGTCCACTGCTAGGTCAGTACCATCAACCCATCCCTTTGTTTAAAACATTTTACCCTGGGTTTGCTGACGGATTGGTTCATGTTGATTTTATATTGGTTCATTATAGGATGTTTTGTGCTCTGAAGCCTAAAGTGTATATGAGAAGGAACCAGGTGTATGAAAGAGTAAGACCCCATGCCAATGATAGCAAGAGTGAATTATTTCAAGACCTTATCAATCATGGCTTTGAGTTTATAAATCTTCTGATGGTGGAATTTAATGAAGAGATCAAGAGAATCATGAGTCAGCAAGAGTCCACTGCTAGGTCAGTACCATCAACCTATCCCTTTGTTTAAAACATTTTACCCCTGGGTTTACTGACGGATTGTTTCATGTTGATTTTATACTGGTTCATTATAGGATGTTTTGTGCTCTTAAGCCTAAAGTGTATATGAGAAGGAAGAAGGTCTATGAAAGAAAAGCCATTAGGAAAAGGTTTTTCTCTCATAAATCTCTGCATTTCAAAATGAGACTGCAGACCCTAGGAGTGCCTGGTATCCCAATATCAACAGGTACATATTATGTACTACACTTGCTCTTGTTTCTTCAGGATCCCAATAAGTAGCATGCTGAATGGCCCTGTCATTGTGTTTCAATTGAGAGGTGTCAATGCAGTACAGAAGCTGCAAGATGTAGTGGGACCTGCAGATAGAGAAGAAGCATTGAGCAACTATCCTCACAGTTTGAGAGCTCGGTATTCACATTTGGGTGCGAGCAACTTGTATGTGGCCACCGAGGAAACTGTACAAGAGGTGAAGATTTTCCTATGTTTCTTCTTAAAATTAGGAATTTACCTGTAGAGATAACTCATAAATGTTGTCACAAATGTTTGGTATCCCAATATCAACAGGTACATATTATGTACTACACTTGCTCTTGTTTCTTCAGGATCCCAATAAGTAGCATGCTGAATGGCCCCGTCATTGTGTTTCAACTGAGAGGTGTCGATAATATTATATGAAATAAACGTTAAAAAATTTGGGACTTTTAAAAAGAAAAATGATGGTTCTAGTGATTTTTTGAGATGTTTATTACAGTCGGAATATGAAAATGTTATTATGTTATTTCAGTGGGTTATTTAATTAAATCAACATTTTCTTAAGAAAACAAAGTGTAAATAAAACTAATACCTCGATATTTCAATTTAACTACTATAATACCTTCAGTAATAATTATATTAAAATCCAACATTTTGTGGAAGTCCTGTGATAAAATTCAATGATAAATCATTGAAATAATGGAATACCTAAGCTACTCACGCTTAAGAACATTATCGAGGTTTTCGCAGACAAAAAATCAGACTATAGAAAAAGGCTTTAAAAAATAATGATTATTAATTTTCGTTCCCACTGATGTTTTTTAAAGGAAGAAATCTGATGTACCCGTAGGTCATTGAGAGTTGAAATTTGAATATTATTAAAATGATAGAAACTCGAACTACAAGGAAATGATTAAAAACAAATACGGAGCAAAAATTTAAATAAATTCACATTATCGATTGATCAAAAATCTGATGTTCTCTCCTAAGGATAAACTTGATAAATTATAATAAAAGACTAACAGACATTGCAAAAGACAAATTTAAGATAATGAGATAAGGGGTATTTAATACAATAAAGCAAAGAGAAGGTAGTAAAGGTATTGAAGAAGCTAGGAAAGAAGAAAATTATAACAAAGTCACTTATTAGTAAAATTATCTATTATATTATCAGTTTCTTATTTATATACGTTCGAAATAACAGCTGCAAAGCCTCGTTATATCAACAGTCTTATAATAATTCAGTACTAAATTAATACACTTACCCAGGGTTATATCAATATGTTGTGAACAAGGTACAAAATCAACAACACAAGCCTTATTTTGAGTCTGATCAATACCAAGCAAAGTATGCCTTGGTTTAAATTACATAGGTATGTAGGTACAACCAATCACCAGTATGTTAGTACAGATTAAATTACCAAAGTTCTACATTCAAATGTTACAAGAAATACGGATGTTGATATGCAACTCTCAAAAAAATTACCCAAGTACTTACAATCTTACCAACAAATAAAAAATGAAGAACCCTCATAAAAAGACCGTTACTACAGTAGAACATCGATGTAAGTAACGAACAAAAGAAGAGATGAACCCACTACTTAATACAATAATACATATGTATATCAAAAGAACATATCCCTGCACACCTACCTAGTTATTAGGTTATGTTAGTGAAAACAGTTAAGAAGATAGGTACCTACTACCTACTGATTTGATTCCGAAAGCAAGGTTAATTCCATTCCAAAAGCAATTGTAATATTTTTAATTCCTAATCCACTAATTTCTCAGTGTTGAGAAAATAAAATGAAACCAGTAAACTAACAATACATGACTTATAGCTATGTACATACCTACCACACTATCAAAATATAGGGAAATACTAACATATTAAAGGTAAAGATTGTAAAGAAGAAAATCTTTTGACCAAACAAATTCTCAAGTAACAACTTAGCACCTATTGTAAATATTAAGATCTAATGCCTAGGTAGACACAAGAGGTTACCCTGTATTCAAGTATGCATGACTTGGTAAAAGTTAACTTTTAATTTGCACCAAGGTCGCTATACATAACTTTTTTATATTCGAAAAAAGAGGCAATATTATAGATATGTAGTTACTCTACAGAGTAGGACAGGTTCTAAGGAATGCAACAGATACTTGAGGTGACATTCATTAGTTTGTGTAATAATGAGGACAGTTGATCAAAGGGAGGGGGGAGGGGGGTTAAAGTTATCAAAATAAAGTTATACAAGCAGAAGACTTTGATCTCTCACACACCCTTTTGCTTCGAACTGAACTTAGTCAACTTGCAAACATCAAGACATAGGTACAAACCATTCTATGTGAGAATATGAAAACCCCCAATGAAACGAATAAATTTGAAAGATATCAAGATTGTAAAGAAGAAAATCTTTTGACCAAACAAATTCTCAAGTAACAACTTAGCACCTATTGTAAATATTAAGATCTAATGCCTAGGTAGACACAAGAGGTTACCCTGTATTCAAGTATGCATGACTTGGTAAAAGTTAACTTTTAATTTGCACCAAGGTCGCTATACATAACTTTTTTATATTCGAAAAAAGAGGCAATATTATAGATATGTAGTTACTCTACAGAGTAGGACAGGTTCTAAGGAATGCAACAGATACTTGAGGTGACATTCATTAGTTTGTGTAATAATGAGGACAGTTGATCAAAGGGAGGGGGGTTAAAGTTATCAAAATAAAGTTATACAAGCAGAAGACTTTGATTTCTCACACACCCTTTTGCTTCGAATTTGAACAGAGTAATTAGTGAGGACAGGTTCTAAGGAATGCAACAGATACTTGAGGTGACATTCATTAGTTTGTGTAATAATGAGGACAGTTGATCAAAGGGAGGGGGTTAAAGTTATCAAAATAAAGTTATACAAGCAGAAGACTTTGATCTCTCACACACCCTTTTGCTTCGAATTTGAACAGAGTAATTAGTAATCAATCATTTGAGAATAAGGATCACTCTAGCATTTTGCAACTCTCTCTTTTATCCATATCAAGTTGTATCAGTTTACACCAAATAAATTAAATTCTAGATTATGACAGTGGTACCTACAGTATGAGAAATATTTTACATGATCACATAACTGAACTTAGTCAACTTGCAAACATCAAGACATAGGTACAAATCATTCTATGTGAGAATATGAAAACCCCCAATGAAACAAATAAATTTGAAAGATACCTTTGAACAAAGTTGGGTTCAAGTTTTATCCTGACAATTTTGCATTTAGTTTGTCTGTTTGTTCTCCCACAACTCTCGAATGGTTGGGCCGATTTCCATGAAATTTGATGCACATTTGCGTAACAAAATTGGACACACACCTAACTAAATACCTATTATGTAAAGAAACGTATTCTTACCCTTTTAATTTGTTCGACAGCTTTCTCTTGCTTGGTTTTCTTCACTTTTTCTCCTTTCAAACGACCTTCTGCTCTTTGCTTCTGAATGTTCTTATCTCTGTACCACAATCCTAAATGTAGTATAAGAAGAAATGTAAGCCATTGGATAGGTGTTAGCTCGTAGTTCAGTACATCCATCATTATGAACTAATTTTTTTTTTTTTTAGATATTCAGGGTGTCTACCAAAATGGAAAAATCAGGGTGTCTACCAAAATGGAAAAATAAAATTCCCTGACTTTTCTCGGTTTTCCAGTCCATTTTTTCCAAATTTCTAGTCTACTTTTTCAAGATTTTCCACCCTATTTCCACTGCGTCACAACAGATTTTTTTTTTCTTAAGTAATGTTAAAATTCCCTGACTTTTCTCGGTTTTCCAGTCCATTTTTTCCAAATTTCCAGTCTACTTTTTCGAGATTTTCCACCCTATTTCCACTGCGTCAGAACAGATTTTTTTTTTTTTCATTTTTTTTTTTCTTCAAGCAATGTTTCCAAGCCTGTTCAACATTAATTCTCCACTCTTTTTTCATCCCCTTCATTTGACAGAATCAGTTTGGTTACTTGTCTTTAATTTCCCAGTCACAATATTGAAATACCAAAATTTCCGATCATTTAGACTTGGCTTTGCTCCAAACTTATGATTCCCGAGATATAAAGTAAAAAGAAGTTGCCGACTTAGCACTTAGAATAACACATAGGTTTTACATTAAAGTAAGTTTCTAGTGATTTAAGCTGATATAATAAGTACTTGGCAACACACTGATGGATTGACCAATAAACGAAAAGGGAGGAAGTCAATATTTACCTTTATTGTAATGCAACTTCTGTCGCCTCTCCATGATTATTTCTCTGACAAAGTATGGTTGGGTGGTTTTTTCTTTAAGGAGCTCTGCGTATGGAATTCTGTGATATTTTGCACTCAGAACCTGAAACAAATACATAAACATGTTCATCCTGAGGTCTAAAGACATGCTTTATGATCTAAATTGATCATGCATCTAGCAAAAAGCTGAACAGAACCCTGTCTAGTAGCCTTTTTATGTATCATTAAAGTAGTAAATGAGCACCAAAACCTTTCAGAATGTTCAGCCTTTTCCAAACTATCTTTTTATACCTGGACATCAAACACCATGCATAAATTTTGTAAGAAATTCTGGTCTAACATAATTCTCTAGGTATTCTTTACATTCAAATAACAAGGAATTAGTAATGAGCTACCAACTTTTTCTTTCTATTACCCAACACCTAGATTATCAACCCACATGATAATGCATGTTCTTGCACTCTATAAATCAAGGTGATCCTATTGATAGCTCTATCTATATTCCATAAACGTGTATCAGTGTACATAAACCAACACCAATGTAGGTATTGTTTATAAATAGAACAGAAAGAATCAAGTTGGTATTGGATAGTAAAACACATTTTTTCATCATTATTTGAACACACCCTAAGAAAATAGTTTCTCAGTGATTCAGGTGTAAGGTGTTAGTGGCCTACTCACATTACTGCATTTGAGAGCAAGAGGAAGTTTTTCCAAGCTGAACATAACAAAATGCAAAATACTAAAAAGAGTGCCTTTTACCCCAGCAGAAGGCTACTACTTTCTGCTCTATTTAGGCAATCTAGAAAGGCCAGAAATTTCGGAATCAAATTAGTACAGTTTTGGATGATTTAGTAGAGTAGGTAATAATAAAGGCCTAGTTGTTTCGCCTGATTCAGCGTGATTACTTTGCCTAGGCTGATTTTAATTTCATTACTTGGTAAATTAATGGAACGATAACAACAACTAAATAACAAGAGTTCACACCAACTATTGATTAACAGAGAGATTTGATCATCAATGGAGATATGTTTAAACAAAGGCAATGACTTGCACCATTTTACAATTTTATACAATCGATTGTCAGCTATATTACAAAGGTTTGAAAGAAAATCCGGTGACGTAGCAGCGGAGGATGAGGAAGGAGGATTAGGAGTTTGAGAGCAAGAGGAAGTTTTTCCAAGCTGAACATAACAAAATGCAAAATACTAAAAAGAGTGCCTTTTACCCCAGCAGAAGGCTACTGCTTTCTGCTCTATTTAGGCAATCTAGAAAGGCCAGAAATTTTGGAATCAAATTAGTACAGTTTTGGATGATTTAGTAGAGTAGGTAATAATTAAAAACCTTAAGTCCTGACCAACTAGCCTATAAATGTATTCAATCTTATCTGTGTGTTATCACATTGTTTTCTGATTGATTGATTTTTTGATTTTGTGGTCATTGTTTACTTTAAAAGAAGGCCTATTATGGTAATTATGCAGAAGTCACGTCCGTGGAAAAGAAAAGCTCGTTTTTGTATTTAACCTAACCCTATAATAATACTAATCACTGCTCTAATTGTGAAAACTCCTTCTTGCGTATAACCTGACCCTATAATAACACTGGTCACTGCTCGCTTGTGCCAGTTCCTTTGGTAGCAATATTCCATGGATGTGACTTCTGCACAAGTACCCCTATTATAAGGAGTTGAACCTGTACATTAAACATCCCATGATATCAATATTACAATTTCATATTGCTACCCTGGAATTATAGGTACAGCACTTGTTGACCCAAGAGAATGTATTGTGAGCATTCAGGCATAGTCTACGAGCATGCTTTGATGTTGACAAACACTTAAGAACAATATTCTTATCACATTGTTTTCTGATTGATTGATTTTTTGATTTTGTGGTCATTGTTTACTTTAAAAGAAGGCCTATTATGGTAATTATGCAGACGTCACGTCCGTGGAAAAGAAAAGCTCCTTTTTGTATTTAACCTAACCCTATAATAATACTAATCACTGCTCTAATTGTGAAAACTCCTTCTTGTGTATAACCTGACCCTATAATAACACTGGTCACTGCTTGCTTGTGCCAGTTCCTTTGGTAGCAATATTCCACGGATGTGACTTCTGCACAAGTACCCCTATTATAAGTAGTTGAACCTGTACATTAAACATCCCATGATATCAATGTTACAATTTCATATTGCTACCCTGGAATTATAGGTACCTACAGCATTTGTTGACCCAAGAGAATGTTTTGTGAGCATTCAGGCATAGTCTACGAGCGCTTTGATGTTGACAAGCACTTCAGCACAATATTGATGACTGTCAATGTCCTAATCAAATCAGGATTAGATCACTTTCCTCTTCATTTGACAGAATCAGTTTGGTTACTTGTCTTTAATTTCCCAGTCACAATATTGAAATACCAAAATTTCCGATCATTTAGACTTGTGTAGTAAGGCTTTGCTCCAAACTTATGATTCCCAAGAATAAAAAGTAAAAAGAAGTTGGCAACTTAGCACTTAGAATAAGACATGGATAGACATAAGTATTTAGGCACCAACTATCACATTATATAAAACATGACAACATTGTCCACATGCATACCTACACACAATGTCCACATGAAACACAAGACAATTATTTCTTAAAACACTAGTTTACTTATCCCACTTACAAGGACTTTCAAGTTGAACATAAGACAACACAAGAACACACAAATCTTTTAATAAGTTATTTTAAACACTAACATGGTTTAGAACATTGAGTGAAGTTATGTAAAATAAGAAAAAAATACTATTCATGTGCACAACTTGGAATTTCAAAAGGTGGATATGACTAATCTGTATTAGGTTCTGGCACAATGGTAAACTGTACAAATTATTGAGTCACTACTTGAATCCTTAACTTTTGTACCTATGAATTCACTGTGAGAAACAAGCTGGCACAATGGTAAACTGTACAAATTATTGAGTCACTACTTGAATCCTTAACTTTTGTACCTATGAATTCACTGTGAGAAACAAGAATGAATGCAACTTTTAATTTAAGATGTCTTGACCAAGGATGGTTGGTGTTTAGACGTTTACGTTTAGAGCAATGACATAAAAGTGCGTTCTGACCTAAGAAATTTACTAATTTCTGCGCATATGTGAGGTCATTTCTGTATTCTGTGATGTAAATTTAACTGGGGGAAAAACAAAGTTTGAACACTTAACAACTATGAAGGTGTTAAACAAAATTACCTAGTTTTAGAACTCAACAAACCAGGAACTCAGCGGGAATCACAACAGCAAACGGGCTTACATGAATCCTTATTACGGTTCTCACGTAAAACAAGAATACAAGATTAGCCATTTTATTACATTTATGTATGAATACCGTTGGAACTTGGAAAGGTCGCTTGTCGCTTGTCTTGTCTCTTCGTCTTCTTCCTTCGCCAGTCGCCACGACCTTGGATCTCAAGAACTGAGGTCATTCGCCACAGATATATTTACCGTGCTCACAGATTACTAGGTGCTTACTGACAAGGAAGATGTTTTTTTTTTTTATATATTTTATTTTAGTTTTATACCTAAGTGAAATGAAATAATCATAGTCTCTCCTTTTTTTTATTTCCAGCTGTCCGAAATTTTCTTTCCCATGTCAGAACCAAGAGTAACACTCCGTCCCTACTGTGTCCTGGACAACTCAACAACTCTGTGTATTATCAAACCCCATGCCTTGAAACAGGGTAAGATACGTACAGATAGAGATGCCAAATGTAGAGTTTGTGGTATTGTATGGTATGGTAGAGTTTTTTTCCAGCCTTGTTTAATACGTCGAAAAAAAAAGATAAAATTACTAACACAATTCCTTGATTTTAGTTACAGGTATTTGCTTTTTCTGCTTTCTAGATAAAAAAAAAAAGAAAAACACCCAAACATTCTGCTCCTCTTTGGTAGAAGTTTATATGGGTGTTTTAACCAAATTTTAAAATTAGAGAAAAAAAAAAATGTCCACAAATTGAATTTTTTTAATGTTCAATCTTCTTTATGGTTCAAAAATAAATAAAAATGGTTTATGTTAAAAAAAGTACTTTCCGTTTCTGTGAGAGCCATGATAAAGAGTTGGAAAGATTAGGGTTTAAAACCCTTTGGACACTCAGAATTCCTTACCTAAAGAGAGGCTGCTATTTGTTTATAATTATGAAAGGTTCACACTCTAGTAGAAGTTTGCTTAGGCCAGCCACTCACTATCAGGTAGATATGACAGGCGGACCTGATCAGGTAATCTTCTTTATGGTTCAAAAATAAATAAAAATGGTTTATGTTAAAAAAGTACTTTCCGTTTCTGTGAGAGCCATGATACAGTGTTGGAAAGATTAGGGTTTAAAACCCTTTGGACACCCAGAATTCCTTACCTAAAGAGATATTTCTAAATGAAAATGGACGCGGCACACAAGGGATCAGGAAAAGACCGCCTTACCTAAAGAGAGGCTGCCATTTGTTTATAATTATGAAAGGTTCACACTCTAGTAGAAGTTTGCTTAGGCCATCCACTCACTATCAAGTAAATATACAATTTGAATTTTTTTAATGTTCAATCTTCTTTATGGTTCAAAAATAAATAAAAATGGTTTATGTTAAAAAAGTACTTTCCGTTTCTTAGAGAGCCATGATACAGTGTTGGAAAGATTAGGGTTTAAAACCCTTTGGACACCCAGTATTCCTTACCTAAAGAGAGGCTGCCATTCGTTTATAATTATGAAAGGTTCACACTCTAGTAGAAGTTTGCTTAGGCCAGCCACTCACTATCAAGTAGATATGACAGGCGGACCTGATCAGGTGTAGGTACCTGGCCTTACAATTTACAATACCTACATAGATTCTTGTCTCCTTGCAGGCAACATGGCCAATATTCTGCGTATGATAGAAGAGCACAAGTTTGAGATTACTGGTATGCGAATGATGATGATGGACCACTCTAGTGTAGTGAGACTACGGTACCTGGCCTTACAATTTACAATACCTACATAGATTCTTGTCTCCTTGCAGGCAACATGGCCAATATTCTGCGTATCATAGAAGAGCACAAGTTTGAGATTACTGGTATGCGAATGATGATGATGGACCACTCTAGTGTTGTGAGACTACTTGAAATATATCATGGTGTGGTCAGTGAGTATCCGGTAAGTTGTATTTTGACCCCGCTGGGAATCGAACACCGTTCTCCCGCGTGCTGGACGGGTAAACATGACGACTGAACTATAGAAGCTGACTCAATTCTGTGTGTAGTGAGACTACTTGAAATATATCATGGTGTGGTCAGTGAGTATCCGGTAAGTTGTATTTTGACCCCGCTGGGAATCGAACACCGGTCTCCCGCGTGCTGGACGGGTAAACATGACGACTGAACTATAGAAGCTGACTCAATTCTGACAGTGATTGCCTAGTAATTCCTTGATTTGTCAGTGTGCTATAGTGGGTCCCACGTACCTATGTTACTACCTCAGTTTTAAAGTGTTCACCTGGTATCCAGGAAGTCAATGATCAAATCCCACTAATCCCAGCCAAGGCATGTATCCTCCACAATAATGGTAGAGTACTCCTGTGGTAAAAATTCTCTTTAGTATCATTTAAACAGTATAAATATTATTTAATGATTTATTTACAGGGCTATGTCACACAGCGTCAATGATCAAATCCCAGCCAAGGCATGTATCCTCCACAATAATGGTAGAGTACTCCTGTGGTAAAGATTCTCTTTAGTCTCATTTACTTAAACAGTATAAATATTATTTAATGATTTCTTTACAGGGCTATGTCACACAGCTGTTGTCTGGGAAATGTTTGGCTTTGGAAATCAAAGGACCTTTGGGATCTCATGTAAAGTTGGCGGGAAATTCGAATTTTTGATTTTTTTTCCGCAACTTGTACAATCTGAATTCATTTCGAGCTTTTCCAAAATTATGGCCGTAAATAGCGGCCCAACTGTACATTACTGGAACCTCGCCCCACGAATATTTTTGATCTACAACTACACGACTACATCCCTTCGAGCTTTTCCAAAATTATGGCCGTAAATAGCGGCCCAACTGTACATTACTGGAACCTCGCCCCACGAATATTTTTGATCTACAACAACTACATGACTACATCCTAAAATAAATCTGCAAAATTTGAGCGACCTGATCTGAAAGGTAAAGGCCTGAAAAACTCCAACTCCTTAATTTTTTTCCAAAGTTCGCCCTAAATAGCGGAACTTGGGTCCTGAATAATAGCCGAACCGTTTCTTGAAACTCACCCTAAGGACACTTTTGATCCAGATCCTTCTTACAAAGAATCTGAAAGGTAAAGGCCTGAAAAACTCCAACTCCTTAATTTTTTTCCAAAGTTCGCCCTAAATAGCGGAACTTGGGTCCTGAATAATGGCCGAACCGTTTCTTGAAACTCACCCTAAGGACACTTTTGATCCAGATCCTTCTTACAAAGGAAATTCATTTTCATTTATTTTTTACCAGGAAACGGCCAAAGAACTGAGACCAAATACAATTCGCGCCATGTATGGTCGAAACAGTGTGGAGAATGCAGTTCATGTTACAGACCTACCTGAGGATGCTTTCTTTGAGGTAAGTATTTTTCTATATTATATTGGTAATGGAAAGTAAAAATAGATCCAGCTATGAAGGAGGGGAAATAAAACCACACGAAAGAATTACTCAATTACTATCAGTTCGGCAAACAGTGCAAACTGTTAAAAATAACTCTAAAACTTACAGAAAAAAGGCCTCTGTGGACCTTCGAGAGTCCTATAGGACAGGTACTGTCTTTAAGTTTAACATGTCTACAAAATCCAATGAAAATTGTACCAAACGGCAACCGCGCTAGACTTATTGTGTAACCAATAGACAGTGAAATCAAATGCAAAAAATAGTCCAAAATTTAGGAATCCACTCTGTTCAAACGTGTACTTATAGACGTCTACAAAATCCAATGAAAATTGTACCAAACGGCAACCGCGCTAGACTTATTGTGTAACCAATAGACAGTGAAATCAAATGCAAAAATAGTCCAAAATTTAGGAATCCACTCTGTTCAAACGTGTATAGTTTAAACTTCTAAAAGAATATGTTCCCAAAAGATCAACATTGGGGTATTACTTATGTACATTACATACTTAGTAGATATTATACAAATCTGTTCCCAAAAGATCAACATTGGGGTATTACTTATGTACATTACATACTTAGTAGATATTATACAAATCGCCAGTACATACATAGGTAGTACAGGTAACTGTACAAGTTAAGTTTAGATATTTTAAACTTCTAAAAGAATATGTTCCCAAAAGATCAACATTGGGGTATTACTTATGTACATTACATACTTAGTAGATATTATACAAATTGCCAGTACATACATAGGTAACTGTACAAGTTTAGATACACATGAAGTACAGAAAACTTTTCCGTTTTCGTGTTGCAGGTGGAATTTGTTTTCAAAACAATATGAACTAACAAAGGAAGAAAAATCAATTCATAAGACTGATCATAATATCGGACCTAAATTAGATTTAATTTATTTTATATCTCTTGTACCACTGTTTTAAAACAAAAATGTTTGTAAGAATTTGTCACATTTGTGGAAGAAGACTAGAAAACCGGGATTTTATTTTCGATTTCTATTTTGGTCTCTGTCTAGTCTTCGCATGAAATCGATTTGTTTTGTTTCTTAGGTTCACCCTTTATACACCTATATGTAAATGAAGACAACATTAAAAGTTTCTTTAACTTTTCCGTTTTCGTGTTGCAGGTGGAATTTGTTTTCAAAACAATATGAACTAACAAAGGAAGAAAAATCAATTCATAAGACTGATTATAATATCGGACCTAAATTAGATTTAATTTATTTTATATCTCTTGTATCACTGTTTTAAAACAAAAATGTTTGTAAGAATTTGTCACATTTGTGGAAGAAGACTAGAAAACTGGGATTTTATTTTCGATTTCTATTTTGGTCTCTGTCTAGTCTTCGCATGAAATCGATTTGTTTTGTTTCTTAAGTTCACCCTTTATACACCTATATGTAAATGAAGACAACATTAAAAGTTTGTTCTCTCACTTTTACTGAAGTAAATACACTGTGATATGTAAAATACACTTGTATTGGTTTGTAAAAGACATTTTTCTTTCATTGAAGACCTCATTTATAATGTTGCTGAATGGCGAAGTATCCTCGATGGATTTCACCACTGAAGTTTCATTAAAAAAAAAATCCACGCCTCGGCTGGGACTGAACCCACGCCTCCAATGAGAGCGCTTTGACCACTACGCCACCGAAATCCGATAGGTTTGAAACAAGCATTGGATCCTAACGAGTTAGAACGAGATTGTTTTATTTATTATTCCAGGATAGGACAGGACAGAGGGGGAGAGGTATCCATCACCTTACATTCTGTGCGAACCAACATTATATCACCACAGATCCCAGGAGTGGACTAGAACTCCCAAAATTAGTAGTCTGATTTCAAAGTCCAAAATTTTCACATATATTTTTCTTCAAAAATCACAATAAATTTCAAAATTCTCTAGTTTACAAATTCGTGATTATAGGACAGGACAGAGGGGGAGAGGTATCCATCACCTTACATTCTGTGCGAACTAATATTATATCACCACAGATCCCAGGAGTGGACTAGAACTCCCAAAATTAGTACTTAGGCCGACTTCGAACAGTTGAATTCCAAAATTTTCAATTTTCTCCTTTTCTTAAATCACAATTTCAAAATTCGCTAGTTCACAAATTCGTGATCTTGTGATGTTAGACCGTATTTTGTTTTTCTGAATTTCATTTTTATGTTGACTTCGGGCATATACCTACCCTACCTCGGACCTCCTTTATTTGTTTACCACTAGTGGTATGTTCAGCAACTTTTCGTTATAAAGGAGATGAAAAAAGTACTTGAAAGACTTGTGGGTAAAAAAGAGGAGGAGGGGAGAAAAAACTGTGGAAACGAACAGATATGAAAAAAATCTACGACGCTCAGAATCTCGTTTCCCTCGGACTGATAGGACAGGACAGAGGGGGAGAGGTATCCATCACCTTACATTCTGTGCGAACTAATATTATATCACCACAGATCCCAGGAGTGGACTGGAACTCCCAAAATTAGTAGGCTGACTTCCAACAGTTCAATTCCAAAATTTTCAATTTTCTCCTTTTCTTAAATCACAATTTCAAAATTCGCTAGTTCACAAATTCGTGATTTTGTGATGTTAGACCGTATTTTGTTTTTCTGAATTTCATTTTTATGTTGACCTCGGGCATATACCTACCCTACCTCGGACCTCCTTTATTTGTTTACCACTAGTGGTATGTTCAACTATTCGTTATAAAGGAGATGAAAAAAGTACTTGCAAGACTTGTGGGTAAAAAAGAGGAGGAGGAGGGGAGAAATAACTGTGGAAACGAACAGATATGAAAAAAATTACGACGCTCAGAATCTCATTCTGAATTTCATTTTTATGTTGACTTCGGGCATATACCTACCCTACCTCGGACCTCCTTTATTTGTTTACCACTAGTGGTATGTTCACCAACTATTCCTTATAAAGGAGATGAAAAAAAGTACTTGCAAGACTTGTGGGTAAAAAAGAGGAGGAGGAGGGGAGAAAAAACTGGAAACGAACAGATATGAAAAAAATTACGACGCTCAGAATCTCGTTTCCCTCGGACTGTATCCAGACTATCCAGGCCTGATCACCGTAATCTAATTCCCTCTGATAGATTAATCACAATTATAGTCAAATAAATAGAGGGGAACCCAATACCAATCCTAAGACCTTAGTCCTGGCGGTTTAGAGAGCCTAGGATACATTTCATGTATCGATATATCACTTGATATAGGATACATTTCATTATTCAATTCAATTCATATTTATTGTGATATTTGACAAGAAACATTTTACACAATTTAGATTATGAAACTATTGATATAGGATAAACTTTATGTATGGATCTATACCTGAAGTTTACAGTAAAAATGCATCAAATAAATGTTGCAAAGCTCTGAAGAAGAGTGGGAACGCCCTCAAAGGCCCAATCCGCTCTTAATGAACCATCAGGGTCTAAAATCAAATTGGAACAAACCCTTCCAGAGTTAATACGCACATTTTTGGCAAATATCATCAAAATTACAGAGTTAATATGGATGTCCTGGCGGTTTAGAGAGCCTAGGATACATTTCATGTATCGATATATCACTTGATATAGGATACATTTCATTATTCAATTCAATTCAATTCAATTCAATTCAATTCATATTTATTGTGATATTTGACAAGAAACATTTTACACAATTTAGATTATGAATCTATTGATATAGGATAAACTTTATGTATGGATCTATACCTGAAGTTTACAGTAAAAATGCATCAAGTAAATGTTGCAAAGCTCTGAAGAAGAGTGGGAACGCCCTCAAAGGCCCAATCGGTTCTTAATGAACCATCAGGGTCTAAAATCAAATTGGAACAAACCCTTCCAGAGTTAATACGCACATTTTTGGCGTCCTAAGACCTTAGTCCTGGCGGTTTAGAGAGCCTAGGATACATTTCATGTATCGATATATCACTTGATATAGGATACATTTCATTATGAATCTATTGATAAAATAAATGAAGTTTACAGTAAAAATGCATCAAGTAAATGTTGCAAAGCTCTGAAGAAGAGTGGGAAAGCCCTCAAAGGCCCAATCGGCTCTTAATGAACCATCAGGGTCTAAAATCACATTGGAACAAACCCTTCCAGAGTTAATACGCACATTTTTGGCGAATTTCATCAAAATTGCAGAGTTAATATGGATATTTTTGGCTATTTTCATAAAAATTGAACAAATTCTTCCAGAGCTAATACGGATCACGGTTCAAAATTGTCGCGTTAAAACTCAAAACTCTATTCGTTCGTTCAACAAGCAGATTTTTTTTTTTTTGTAATTGTTGTGATATTATTGTTTACTACTTCCATTTCCTTCCACCTTATCGTGATTGTCTTGACTTTGACTGGTGATAACGATATGTATTATGCGTATGTAATTACATACATTACAGATTACAGGAATGTTGGCAATGAGATATTGTGTTACCGGTAAAGAAATTGCTGCTGTTGATAGGAAACTGTAGATGCCTGCGTATATCAAATGTTGACGTAGGAACGTGCCTACAATATGCTAACCATTTCACTACTGTGGTTGGTTAAAATATTCAAAGGACTTACGACGATGAAGATCAAACACATAAGGACTATAAGCAGGGAGGTTTCAAAAAGATCTAGGATGGCTCGGCCCATTCCTGGAAAGACAAGAGACTTCACTCCAAAACTTTACTCTTTTCCATGGCGGAAAAAATAAAATGAAAATACTGTTGGGAGTGAAATGGAAATTGAGCCACCTCCACAATTGACGCAGTGAGGAGTCTTTTTCAGATTAAGTTCTATCCATTCTCAACCTCATGATACATAGTTCTAGACTAGACGAGGCTTTGTATCGATTCTCGGCCTCATGATAGTTCTGGACGAGGATTTGTTCATCACTGTCATATTCACCACATAATAGTCAGTCAGATACCTCCAACTCATTTTGCGAAATATCCTTCTCTGTTTTGTGATAGCAATTTAAGATTTAACAGTCTCAAGTCACACTGGTTGACACTAACGCATTCGTGGTTAATGTGTGGTTATTGGCTAAGGTAGTTAGGTAGGTACCTTGTGATAAAATAACTAAATCGAATTATTTACTGACCGGAGCCCGATCAAAGTGTTTGGAAAAGTGACCCAAAAAAATATTTAAATAAATACGAATTCGAGAGTAAATAAAAAATATTTTATTTAATTCCACAAACATTAATTTTATTTTTAAAAATGATATTTTTCTCCGGTTTTCATTCTCTAATATTTTAATTGTTAAATTTAAACATTATGCTGTTTTATATTTTTGAATAACCGTGCATAACGAATTTTTAATTTGACAACAGTTTATTTTTGATCCCTTTAAAAATTGAGTTTTTTGTGTGTACAAGTCCTCATGAGATATCGTTAACGCTGTCGGTAAGATACTCATTTCTATTACCTACTTGTCATTATTATGCTAATATGTACTTTTGGAAAACTACCCTCCTCTTTAAGTAACCAAGTACATATTTATATTTATGTACGTTATATATCCATCTATGAAATTATTCTTGGTGGATTTCACCAATGACTTAATGAGATATGTTAATTACTAATGGGAGAAGTTTTAATGATCCAAAAAGGAGGAGTTTTTAAACAAATGTGTGAGTTTAGTTTTTCCTCACCTTCCAAGACTAGTGACTTAAGTATAACAATAACATGCAAATTAGATAATTAAATGATGATCTGGATTGATTGGTACATTGGTAGGTGTACTTTTCTAGTTTACTTGGTAGTTTTGGTACCAAACTGACAATTTTTACTGTCGAACATGCACACATTGTGTGTGGCACAGGGTAAACACATTTTATTAAAGAAATCCTTTCTATCTTCTCAATATAAACTTTTTACCAACTGATTGACCCGTCTTCAAACATCTTGTCCAAATGGTCCACACATTGTGTTTGGCACAGGGTAAACACATTTTATTAAAGAAATCCTTTCTATCTTCTCAATCTAAACTTTTTACCAACTGATTGACCCGTCTTCAAACATCTTGTCCAAATGGTAGTGTAAGCGTATCAGTTTTCGCAAGTAACAACTGCCTACGAAGGGCTCTCCAAACCTTTCAACTTTCACCCATTCATTTTTTATTGAAAATCTACGATAACAATAGTCCAATAATACCCATGATAGTGTAAATATTCCGCCATTCTTGCCTAGGAGTTTTTAAAAAACTCCTTCTTGGATCATTAAAAATTCTCTCATCAGTGAAATCTCTCATTGATTCATTGGTGAAATCCACCATCATTTATTGTAGAACATCTCTAAAGCATGATTTTGTTTGTGGTGAACCTCTTCACTTAGTAGCCATACCTACTAAGTTCTTTCCATGCTTTTTTTTCTATAATAAATCTTTTTCTTTGTAATAGCCGCCACTGGTGGCTACTCATTTATCCAGAATTTACTACTCAACTCTCTTCTCCACGAATTCCAAATATCACGAAAAAATTTCGATCCTTCCAAGCACAAGGCCGAAAATCCTTCGCCTTTTTCAGGAATTGAACGCAGGACCTTCGACGTTCAAGCCTGGTCACCTTATGCGATTAACGTGATGCGCGAAGGTCCATTCTTTGAGATGATTACATCTGCAATAACTGTGTAAATCTTAATTTATGTATAAACTAAGTAGGTTACTAGTTTATCTTAGTATGTGCTATAGTGGGTCCCACGTACCTATGTTACTACCTCAGTTTTAAAGTGTTCACCTGGTATCCAGGAAGTCAATGATCAAATCCCAGCCAAGGCATGTATCCTCCACAATAATGGTAGAGTACTCCTGTGGTAAAGATTCTCTTTAGTCTCATTTAAACAGTATAAATATTATTTAATTATTTATTTACAGGGCTATGTCACACAGTCATATTTATATTTATGTACGTTATATATCCATCTATGAAATTATTCTTGGTGGATTTCACCAATGACTTAATGAGATATGTTAATTACAGGTGAGTGAATGGGAGAAGTTTTAATGATTCAAAAAGGAGGAGTTTTTATTAGAGAGGGTGTAAGATTGTAACGCTTGAAGTGCTTTCTCTTGAGCTATTCGAACTTTTTCAGGTTCTTTCAACTCATTTGAATCGGATATTGTTAACAAGATGATTACTTTCATCGTTACATATTCATACTTGTCCATTTTCAATCGCTTCAGATTGGTTTTAAAGTTCAACATCCGTTCAATACAAGAGGAAAGGCCTAGTTCGTTACATATTCATACTTGTCCATTTTCAATCGCTTCAGATTGGTTTTAAAGTTCAACATCCGTTCAATACAAGAGGATAGGCCTAGCAGGTTCTTCTTATTGTCATGGCCTGGGATAGGTACTTCAAATTTTGTTAATGTCATTGGCACTCGGTGCTACCTTCAAATAGTACCTATCCTCAAACAGTTTGGCATTAAAGATTATGTTCCAATGCATCATATATTTCATCTTTGACTCGAACTTCATAACCTGTCCTCAAATAGTTCGGCATTAAAGATTATGTTCCAATGCATCATATATTAATATATTTCATCTTTGACTCGAACTTCATAACCTGTCCTCAAATAGTTCGGCATTAAAGGTTATGTTCCAATGCATCATATTTTTAATCTTTGACTGATTTGGTTGCTTAGATATTCTTGTTCATTGATAAAAGGTTCTGGGTTCTGACTCTGATAAATTGAGACCAATAAATTCACAGCAAAAAATGCCTTTAGCGGTAATGATTAACTATCAGAGATGTGCAAAATGCTTTTAAAAATCAATTTCAAATGCAAAATGCCTCCGAAAAACTCATTTGAAATGCAAAATACCTCCGAAAAACTCATTTCAAATGCAAGATGTAAATGTACATTTTGCATTTTCCATCTTGCATTTTGTGTTTTGCAAATCTCTGATGATTATATCCCCAGGGCCGGATTAGCCCCCCGCGGGGCCCGGGGCAGTTTCAAAGGTGCGGGGCCCCCAGTTTGGGCTGATCGAACTTAAAATTTTCAGCGCCGCAGGCGAAATTTTTCAAAAAGTAGGTAGATATGTGCCTCATGCTTTGTCACAAGTTAATTTTTGACGTACCTAATTCGTAGATATTTTCTTATCCTAATTTTCGCTGAACGCTAAAGTGAGCAAAATAAAATAGAGTGCCGCAGGCGAAATTTTTGAAAATTTTGCTAGATATTTTCTTATCCTAATTTTAGCTGAACGCCAAAGTGAGCAAAATAAATTAGAGCGCCGCAGGCGAAATTTTTAAAAATTTTGGTCCACAATCTTGAGAAATCCAGGCTCACCAAAAGTAAATTTTTCAGCGCCGCAGGCGATTTTTTTTTTTAGAAAAAACCCATAATATCTAGTGTAAGTCCTCAAAGCGCGGGGCCCCCAAAAGCGCGGGGCCCGTGGCAGTCTGCCATTCTGCCTTATGGGTAATCCGGCCCTGTATATCCCAGTAGATAGAGTCAGATCTATTGTACCAATAAATTGATAAACTCCTCAGGAAAAACTACCACTTCAACGACATTTCGGTGACGACTGTTATGCAAATGATACCTTCTCAACTTCTCATCTTGTGCTTCTTGATAAAATTTCCACTGAAAACATAATCTTGCCGGAAATTTTCCATGTTAGGCGCGCATATTTTTTATTTAAATACATAATAATAGATTATTTATTGCGACTGATGATTTAATTTTTGTGAAGTCCAAGTCTAATTTTGTTATTAGCTGATTGGAAATACCGGAGAGGTCTCAATGTGGAATGTGGTCAAGGCTCAAAGTCTGATTTGTCTCTGAATAGATCTGGTCTATTATCTAGATTGTCTAAAAATACACTTGACTTTACTAGATCAGGGACATAAGGATACTCTGGTCTGTATTATTAAAACAATTGGATCTATTTTGGTATTGTGAAACCTTTGTTGGTGAACATCGTCCTCTTTTAATAACTATTTTTTTTTTTCTTCTGGGGAAGATCCTTAATACCTTGTCAAAGACAAGGGACCGAAAATAGCAGTTATTGCTACGCGAGGCACGATTAAAGTTAGAATTTTTAACTTGATATCCTGAATGAGAACAAGGACTCTTTGGTTCTTCCTTTAATTTCTCTCTTTAGAGGTATTTGCAGGTGATAGATGTTGACTTTACTAGATCAGGGACATAAGAATACTCTGGTCTGTATTATTAAAACAATTGGATCTATTTTGGTATTGTGAAACCTTTGTTAGTGAACATCGTCCTCTTTTAATAACTATTTTTTTTTTCTTCTGGGGAAGATCTTTAATACCTTGTCTTTGGCAGGGACCGAAAATAGCAGTTATTGTTACGCGAGGCACGATTAAAGTTGGAATTTTCAACTTAATATCCTCAATGAGAACAAGGACTCTTTGGTTCTTCCTTTAATTTCTCTCTTTAGAGGTATTTGCAGGTGATAGATCTAAGCTTTTTGTTCCCTCGGTTCTGTACTTTTGACTCATCTCGAAAGTCTAAATTCCATCTGCAGGCACACTTGTGTGAATTATCATCTTATCGCACTCAGAAGGCTATCTAGGATTGAGATACCTTGTTCTTTACCGTTATGTCTTCCATTATCTCTTGGGATTATCATTGCATTATCTTCATTGAGCAAAGCACCTAGCTCTTTATCAATCTTACCATCTCTGGTGGTCATGATTATTGGTAATGTTTGTACTATCACTAATGTCAAGAACAACCATAATATCCTGACTGTCTCTTCATACCTGAAGACGAATAAATTTTCGCTGATTTTTTATTGAGTTATAAAGTTTATCAGTCTGGTCGTAACCCTATTTCTTCCGTTTTTTCTTCAATAAGTACTCGTAGTGTCTTTCTGTCTTCTTTCGGGTTTTAGCCTTCTAGGTAATCTGTGATTTATTAAGTTCAATTTTATCCGTTTCCCAAGAAGTTGTCTTCTTTTTGATGTTCTACATATAAAGTTCATCAGTCTGTTCGTAACCTTATTTCTTCCGTTTTTTCTTCAATAAGTACTCGAAGTGTCTTTCTGTCTTCTTTCGGGTTTTAGCCTTCTAGGTAATCTGTGATTTATTAAGTTCAATTTTATCCGTTTCCCAAGAAGTTGTAGTCTTCTTTTTGATTTTCTACTTGGCACTTCAAATCTGTTCTGTTGAGAAGGCCTTGGATGAAGTTTGAGATATAAGGAAAAATCCAGTTTTTTCCCGCCCTTCTGCTGTTCCCGTAGCAGGAAGATCCTGATGTAAAGTCCGTTTCCCCCATTTAGTCTAGTGTAGGTACTGTGTCTGTTGAGAAGGCCTTGGATGAAGTTTGAGATATAAGGAAAAATCCAGTTTTTTCCCGCCCTTCTGCTGTTCCCGTAGCAGGAAGATGCTGTAAGGTCCGTTTCCCCATTTAAATCTAGTGTACTGTGTATAGGTCGCTTTTACTCAAGTTCTCGTTCAGGATCTGAAGAATCTCTGGAAGAAAACTCAATGCTGATAATCACAGATTCTGCAGATATTGTACAATGTATGTACATCAATAATTATTCAAGATGTTGCGGCTTGTAACTATGTATGTTAATGTATTTATCACTATGCATGTTAATGTAACCATCAACTATGTATGTTATTGTTACTATGTATCAAATATGTATGCTATTTATTGTTACAATCTTCGTTACGTAAATGTTGATAGATGCCTACTTTGGGTTTGGTCGGGGAAGTTTATTTTTCCAGATTAAAATTAAATTCTAGTGATTATCCTGTAGATTGGTGCCAATTAATGAATTCTATTTATAAAGGTTATTATCAATTTTATTATTCCGTTTTCAAAATTACATTTGGCTGATTTTGCTAAGCGAGGGCCCATAAAAGTATTCCTGCGTTCCTACAGCGACCGATTTATTGTTTCTAGAACACCACCTAACCAATCCAACTGTCTATTTTTCCTCATATTCCAATGTGTGGTAAACACCGAGTATATATCGTAAAACTGCTAAACTGTCTTGACTTGGTAGGGCGCTACCATTCCTGCGTTCCTACAGCGACCGATTTATTGTTTCTAGAACACCACCTAACCAATCCAACTGTCTATTTTTCCTCATATTCCAATGTTTGGTAAACACCGAGTATATCGTAAAACTGCTAAACTGTCTTGACTTGGTAGGGCGCTCCTTAACACCGTTATAGGGCTGTTGGTGTTTCGTTGGGAATTTTCATTGTTATTCAGTTAGTATGTTACCTAGTTAACTACTAATAGTAATTATATGTAGATATTTTTATCATAAATTTGAAGTTATGGTTTAAGTGTATCAAGTTGTGGGAAACCTTGAATCATTTGACATAATTATACTTACTGTGTAAAACAAATGTGAGTTTAGTTTTTCCTCACCTTCCAAGACTAGTGACTTAAGTATAACAATAACATGCAAATTAGATAATTAAATGATATTGACTTTAAAGAAGACGTCACTAGTCACCAGGATATGTTAACGTACTAGTGGATATTCATGAGCTAACTCCGTGACTAGGGTGCACTCAACTTCGTGATGAGGACGATTGAGTAGGTGGATGGATTAGTCGTATTTTCTTTTCGCAATTTTTTCTGCAATAAGGTCCCAGCAAGAAGAAGGAGAAGACTGGACACAAACAGCCCAAGATAGACCGAGGTGGAGAAGGCTCATCAGAGCAGGTTTTGAACCTTTATAGCCTGTACAACCGGATTAGTAAATCTTTTTTTCTGGCTTTAAGTGGCTGGATTTCCCTGGAGGAGCTCTAACACCCAACCACTAGATTCTTTCACTGTGAGCCCTTTCAGGTGGTAATAGTGGGAAATGGAAAAATGGTACAGTGTCAGGCAATGTTCCATTTCCCCATGAAAATTGCGAATAAATGAAAAGACGCGTATTGTGTGTGAGTACTGAATGGCGTCAATAACATTTCCCTCCCTTGAGACAGATAGAAATGTGAACTAGAGAAAACTACCTGACTATTGTTTTACAAATAAAAATCCATGGGAGTAATGTCCAATGAGTTTTGTGTTGACTTTTTGATTTATCACAATGACATGTTGTCTACTCCTATTTATAACCTATCGAATTCCGTGAGTCGTAAAGTTTTATCAGTGATCAGTCAAGTAACCAGGGGCCGTCCTTATTCACCCTACTGATATCTGTTTTGAAACGAATCGACCCGTTGAATAAAGAACTCATTTCAAATGCAAGATGTAAATGTACATTTTGCATTTTCCATCTTGCATTTTGTGTTTTGCAAATCTCTGATGATTATATCCCCAGGGCCGGATTAGCCCCCCGCGGGGCCCGGGGCAGTTTCAAAGGTATTTTTGGCGAATTTCATCAAAATTGCAGAGTTAATATGGATATTTTTGGCTATTTTCATAAAAATTGAACAAATTCTTCCAGAGCTAATACGGATCACGGTTCAAAATTGTCGCGTTAAAACTCAAAACTCTATTCGTTCGTTCAACAAGCAGATTTTTTTTTTTTGTAATTGTTGTGATATTATTGTTTACTACTTCCATTTCCTTCCACCTTATCGTGATTGTCTTGACTTTGACTGGTGATAATGATATGTATTATGCGTATGTAATTACATACATTACAGATTACAGGAATGTTGGCAATGAGATATTGTGTTACCGGCAAAGAAATTGCTGCTGTTGATAGGAAACTGTAGATACCTGCGTATATCAAATGTTGACGTAGGAACGTGCCTACAATATGCTAACCATTTCACTACTGAGGTTGGTTAAAATATTCAAAGGACTTACGACGATGAAGATCAAACACATAAGGACTATAAGTAGGGAATTACATTTGGCTGATTTTGCTAAGCGAGGGCCCATAAAAGTATTCCTGCGTTCCTACAGCGACCGATTTATTGTTTCTAGAACACCACTTGAACCATCCAACTGTCTATTTTTCCTCATATTCCAATGTTTGGTAAACACCAAGTATATCGTAAAACTGTCAAACTGTCTTGACTTGGTAGGGCGCTACCGCGCTCCTTAACACCGTTATAGGGTTGTTGATGTTTCGTTGGGAATTTTCATTGTTATTCAGTCAGTATGTTACCTAGTTAACTACTAATAGTAATTATATGTAGATATTTTTATTATAAATTTGAAGTTATGGTGTTTAAGTGTATCAAGTTGTGGGAAACCTTGAATCATTTGACATAATTATACAGTGTAAAACAAATGTGAGTATAGTTTTTCCTCAACTTCCAAGACTAGTGACTTAAGTATAACAATAACATGCATAGATAATTAAATGATGAGCTGGATTGATTGGTAGGTGTTCTTTTCTAGTTTACTTGGTAGTTCTAGTTTACTTGGTAACATGACAATTTTTACTGTCGAACATGCACGTGTGGCACAGGGTAAACACAATGCCAATCCATGAAGAGCATGGATGATGGAAATTAGTACCCTACACGCCTTACACTTGAATTTAGACCACGCTACGCCACTGCTAGTATACTTGGTAGTTTTGGTACAAAACTGACAATTTTTACTGTCGAACATGCACGTGTGGCACAGGGTAAACACATTTTATTAAAGAAATCCTTTCTATCTTCTCAATCTAAACTTTTTACCAACTGATTGGCCCGTCTTCAAACATCTTGTCCAAATGGTAGTGTAAGTTGGTACATCAATGGATAATGGTGTTTCCCCCTATCTTTTCTAGTCCACCCTGTACTTGTGAATGCATTTAATTGTATTGCTATACCGGGATGTGCAGTATTATATTAAATACATACAATAGACTTAGACAACACGGAAGTGGAAAATAATACCTACCTGTAGTACCTGCCTTGATAATACATATCAATGAAAATTTGCTGGTCAAATAAAACTGACACATGGATTCAATTTGACTCGTAGGTTTCACAATTTTAGGATTGATGCTGTGAAATGAGTAGGTATAATAAAAGACCCATGTACCTGGGTTGGTTTGTTGGTTGGTGACTACTCATTATACTTACGTCAGAAATCCTAAAAGAGCGAGGAGCCATGGACACCAATGCTATTAATCTATTCCAAATGACCGAATGAAATAATTACACAGAAAATTGGTGAAAATTAAAGAAAAAACAAATCCCCTAATAAGGTTCCATTTAAGTAGGTATTACGAATTTCTGTCTTGGTTTGCGGTATGGTGGTTTTACATAATAGACGGCCGAGTGCTAGTGGTACAAGACAAAGTGGTAATTATGTTGCATTCGGATTTTTCTTTGATTTGCATTGTTTGGCACACGAATTCAGTCATTACTGCTTTTAATTAATGCTGTGCAAATGAAAAAGTATCGTTTCGTGCGACCTACGCTTGTTAATTTGCTGTTGTGGTCACAGAATCGATACCTATTGTTTTTCTTAAGTACGTACCTCTGCAACCTGTTTACAGTTTAATTAATAGAGTGCAGTTTTGCAGTGGTCCCATTTCCGTTACACAACATTTTGATGACAGCTTTGTGGAGAGTCTAATTAGACAAGGGAAAACAATGCCTTAGGTACGATGCTACTTATCAGTATACCTTCACTAACAGGCATGTCAAATACAAATTTCATGGAGTCGCATTGATGACCCTTGACGGACTGAAAAGTAGTCCCTGATTCCCTATCCTAATTTTCCGATTTTGCTGTATTAAAAATGGAATTTTTATTATTTATTTATTTTTATACCCCATAAACCGCATGAATTGGGGCATCGGTCCGCGACTTTGATATGCCTGGCTCTCACTCTGGAATTCAACCCAGATGCAGCGAGATTCCCTGAACCTAATCAAACATACATACATATCCTGTATCGTTCCATTTATTTAACGGGTCGATTCAATTCAACGGGTCGATTCGTTTCAAAATAGATATCAGTAGGGTGAATAAGGACGGCCCCTGGTTACTTGACTGATCAGTGATAAAACTTTACGACTCACGGAATTCAATAGGTTATAAATAGGAGTAGACAACATGCCATTGTGATAAATCAAAAAGTCAACACAAAACTCATTGGACATTACTCCCATGGATTTTTATTGAAACAATAGTCAGGTAGTTTTCTTTAGTTCACATTTCTATCTGTCTCAAGGGAGGGAAATGTTATTGACGCCATTCAGTACTCACACACAATACGCGTATTTTCCTTTATTCGCAATTTTTATGGGGAAATGGAACATTGCCTGACATTGTACCATTTTTCTTCGGCATTAAAGGTTATGTTCCAATGCATCATATTTTTAATCTTTGACTGATTTGGTTGCTTAGATATTCTTGTTCATTGATAAAAGGTTCTGGGTTCTGACTCTGATAAATTGAGACCAATAAATTCACAGCAAAAAATGCCTTTAGCGGTAATGATTAACTATCAGAGATGTGCAAAATGCTTTTAAAAATCAATTTCAAATGCAAAATGCCTCCGAAAAACTCATTTGAAATGCAAAATACCTCCGAAAAACTCATTTCAAATGCAAGATGTAAATGTACATTTTGCATTTTCCATCTTGCATTTTGTGTTTTGCAAATCTCTGATGATTATATCCCAGTAGATAGAGTCAGATCTATTGTACCAATAAATTGATAAACTCCTCAGGAAAAACTACCACTTCAACGACATTTCGGTGACGACTGTTATGCAAATGATACCTTCTCAACTTCTCATCATCTGCTTCTTGATAAAATTTCCACTGAAAACATAGTCTTGCCGGAAATTTTCCATGTTAGGCGCGCATATTTTTTATTTAAATACATAATAATAGATTATTTATTGCGACTGATGATTTAATTTTTGTGAAGTCCAAGTCTAATTTTGTTATTAGCTGATTGGAAATACCGGAGAGGTCTCAACGTGGAATGTGGTCAAGGCTCAAAGTCTGATTTGTCTCTGAATAAATCTGGTCTATTATCTAGATTGTCTAAAAATACACTTGACTTTACTAGATCAGGGACATAAGAATACTCTGGTCTGTATTATTAAAACAATTGGATCTATTTTGGTATTGTGAAACCTTTGTTGGTGAACATCGTCCTCTTTTAATAACTATTTTTTTTTTTCTTCTTCTTCTTCTAGGGAACATCTTTAATACCTTGTCTTTGGCAGGGACCGAAAATAGCAGTTATTGCTACGCGAGGCACGATTAAAGTTAGAATTTTCAACTTGATATCCTGAATGAGAACAAGGGCTCTTTGGTTCTTCCTTTAATTTCTCTCTTTAGAGGTATTTGCAGGTGATAGATCTAAGCTTTGTGTTCCCTCGGTTCTGTACTTTTGACTCATCTCGAAAGTCTAAATTCCATCTGCAGGCACACTTGTGTGAATTATCATCTTATCGCACTCAGAAGGCTATCTAGGATTGAGATACCTTGTTCTTTACCGTTATGTCTTCCATTATCTCTTGGGATTATCATTGCATTATCTTCATTGAGCAAAGCACCTAGCTCTTTATCAATCTTACCATCTCTGGTGGTCATGATTATTGATAATGGTTGTACTATCACTAATGTCAAGAACAACCATAATATCCTGTCTCTTCATACCTGAAGACGAATAAATTTTCGCTGATTGTTTATTGAGTTATAAAGTTCTTCAATTCATATTTATTGTGATATTTGACAAGAAACATTTTACACAATTTAGATTATGAATCTATTGATATAGGATAAACTTTATGTATGGATCTATACCTGAAGTTTACAGTAAAAATGCATCAAGTAAATGTTGCAAAGCTCTGAAGAAGAGTGGGAACGCCCTCAAAGGCCCAATCGGTTCTTAATGAACCATCAGGGTCTAAAATCAAATTGGAACAAACCCTTCCAGAGTTAATACGCACATTTTTGGCGAATTTCATCAAAATTGCAGAGTTAATATGGATATTTTTGGCTATTTTCATAAAAATTGAACAAATTCTTCCAGAGCTAATACGGATCACGGTTCAAAATTGTCGCGTTAAAACTCAAAACTCTATTCGTTCGTTCAACAAGCAGATTTTTTTTTTTTTGTAATTGTTGTGATATTATTGTTTACTACTTCCATTTCCTTCCACCTTATCGTGATTGTCTTGACTTTGACTGGTGATAACGATATGTATTATGCGTATGTAATTACATACATTACAGATTACAGGAATGTTGGCAATGAGATATTGTGTTACCGGTAAAGAAATTGCTGCTGTTGATAGGAAACTGTAGATACCTGCGTATATCAAATGTTGACGTAGGAACGTGCCTACAATATGCTAACCATTTCACTACTGAGGTTGGTTAAAATATTCAAAGGACTTACGACGATGAAGATCAAACACATAAGGACTATAAGCAGGGAGGTTTCAAAAAGATCTAGGATGGCTCGGCCCATTCCTGGAAAGACAAGAGACTTCACTCCAAAACTTTACTCTTTTCCATGGCGGAAAAAATAAAATGAAAATACTGTTGGGAGTGAAATGGAAATTGAGCCACCTCCACAATTGACGCAGTGAGGAGTCTTTTTCAGATTAAGTTCTATCCATTCTCAACCTCATGATACATAGTTCTAGACTAGACGAGGCTTTGTATCCATTCTCGGCCTCATGATAGTTCTGGACGAGGATTTGTTCATCACTGTCATATTCACCACATAATAGTCAGTCAGATACCTCCAACTCATTTTGCGAAATATCCTTCTCTGTTTTGTGATAGCAATTTAAGATTTAACAGTCTCAAGTCACACTGGTTGACACTAACGCATTCGTGGTTAATGTGTGGTTATTGGCTAAGGTAGTTAGGTAGGTACCTTGTGATAAAATAACTAAATCGAATTATTTACTGACCGGAGCCCGATCAAAGTGTTTGGAAAAGTGACCCAAAAAAATATTTAAATAAATACGAATTCGAGAGTAAATAAAAAATATTTTATTTAATTCCACAAACATTAATTTTATTTTTAAAAATGATATTTTTCTCCGGTTTTCATTCTCTAATATTTTAATTGTTAAATTTAAACATTATGCTGTTTTATATTTTTGAATAACCGTGCTTAACGAATTTTTAATTTGACAACCGTTTATTTTTGATCCCTTTGAAAATTGAGCTTTTTTGTGTGTACAAGTCCTCATGAGGTATCGTTAACGCTTTTTCTAGTCCACCCTGTACTTGTGAATGCATTTAATTGTATTGCTATACCGGGATGTGCAGTATTATATTAAATACATACAATAGACTTAGACAACACGGAAGTGGAAAATAATACCTACCTGTAGTACCTGCCTTGATAATACATATCAATGAAAATTTGCTGGTCAAATAAAACTGACACATGGATTCAATTTGACTCGTAGGTTTCACAATTTTAGGATTGATGCTGTAAAATGAGTAGGTATAATAAAAGACCCATGTACCTGGGTTGGTTTGTTGGTTGGTGACTCCTCATTATAACTTACGTCAGGAATCCTAAAAGAGCCAGGAGCCATGGACACCAATGCATGATGCTGTGAAATGAGTAGGTATAATAAAAGACCCATGTACCTGGGTTGGTTTGTTGGTTGGTGACTACTCATTATACTTACGTCAGAAATCCTAAAAGAGCGAGGAGCCATGGACACCAATGCTTGATGCTGTGAAATGAGTAGGTATAATAAAAGACCCATGTACCTGGGTTGGTTTGTTGGTTGGTGACTACTCATTATACTTACGTCAGGAATCCTAAAAGAGCGAGGAGCCATGGACACCAATGCTATTAATCTATTCCAAATGACCGAATGAAATAATTACAAAGAAAATCGGTGAAAATTAAAGAAAAAACAAATCCCCTAATAAGGTTCCATTTAAGTAGGTATTACGAATTTCTGTCTTGGTTTGCGGTATGGTGGTTTTACATAATAGACGGCCGAGTGCTAGTGGTACAAGACAAAGTGGTAATTATGTTGCATTCGGATTTTTCTTTGATTTGCATTGTTTGGCACACGAATTCAGTCATTACTGCTTTTAATTAATGCTGTGCAAATGAAAAAGTATCGTTTCGTGCGACCTACGCTTGTTAATTTGCTGTTGTGGTCACAGAATCGATACCTATTGTTTTTCTTAAGTACGTACCTCTGCAACCTGTTTACAGTTTAATTAATAGAGTGCAGTTTTGCAGTGGTCCCATTTCCGTTACACAACATTTTGATGACAGCTTTGTGGAGAGTCTAATTAGACAAGGGAAAACAATGCCTTAGGTACGATGCTACTTATCAGTATACCTTCACTAACAGGCATGTCAAATACAAATTTCATGGAGTCGCATTGATGACCCTTGACGGACTGAAAAGTAGTCCCTGATTCCCTATCCTAATTTTCCGATTTTGCTGTATTAAAAATGGAATTTCTATTATTTATTTATTTTTATACCCCTATGTTTGCCATAGACCGCATGAATTGGGGCATCTGTCCGGGTCGCATTGATGACCCTTGACGGACTGAAAAGTAGTCCCTGATTCCCTATCCTAATTTTCCGATTTTGCTGTATTAAAAATGGAATTTTTATTATTTATTTATTTTCATACCCCATAAACCGCATGAATTGGGGCATCGGTCCGCGACTTTGATATGCCTGGCTCTCACTCTGGAATTCAACCCAGATGCAGCGAGATTCTCTGAACCTAATCAAACATACATACATATCCTGTATCGTTCCATTTATTCAACGGGTCGATTCGTTTCAAAATAGATATCAATAGGGTGAATAAGGACGGCCCCTGGTTACTTGACTGATCACTGATAAAACTTTACGACTCACGGAATTCAATAGGTTATAAATAGGAGTAGACAACATGTCATTGTGATAAATCAAAAAGTCAACACAAAACTCATTGGACATTACTCCCATGGATTATTATTTGTGAAACAATAGTCAGGTAGTTTTCTCTAGTTCACATTTCTATCTGTCTCAAGGGAGGGAAATGTTATTGACGCCATTCAGTACTCACACACAATACGCGTCTTTTCCTTTATTCGCAATTTTCATGGGGAAATGGAACATTGCCTCACATTGTACCATTTTTCCATTTCCCACTATTACCACCTGAAAAGGCTCACAGTGAAAGAATCTAGTGGTTGGGTGTTAGAGCTCCTCCAGGGAAATCCAGCCACTTAAAGCCAGAAAAAAAGATTTACTAATCCGGTTGTACAGGCTATGAAGGTCCAAAACCTGCTCTGATGAGCCTTCTCCACCTCGGTCTATCTTGGGCTGTTTGTGTCCATTCTTCTCCTTCTTCTTGCTGGGACCTTATAGCAGAAAAAATTGCGAAAAGAAAATACGACTAATCCATCCACCTTCACAATCGTCCTCACGAAGTTGAGTGTACCCTAGTCACGGAGTTAGCTCATGAATACAATAGGTTATAAATAGGAGTAGACAACATGCCATTGTGATAAATCAAAAAGTCAACACAAAACTCATTGGACATTACTCCCATGGATTATTATTTGTAAAACAATAGTCAGGTAGTTGTCTCTAGTTCACATTTCTATCTGTCTCAAGGGAGGGAAATGTTATTGACGCCATTCAGTACTCACACACAATACGCGTCTTTTCCTTTATTCGCAATTTTTATGGGGAAATGGAACATTGCCTGACATTGTACCATTTTTCCATTTCCCACTATTACCACCTGAAAAGGCTCACAGTGAAAGAATCTAGTGGTTGGATGTTAGAGCTCCTCCAGGGAAATCCAGCCACTTAAAGCCAGAAAAAAGATTTACTAATCCGGTTGTACAGGCTATGAAGGTCCAAAACCTGCTCTGATGAGCCTTCTCCGCCTCGGTCTATCTTTTGCTGTTTGTGTCCATTCTTCTCCTTCTTCTTGCTGGGACCTTATAGCAGAAAAAATGCGAAAAGAAAATACGACTAATCCATCCACCTACTCAATCGTCCTCACGAAGTTGAGTGCACCCTAGTCACGGAGTTAGCTCATGAATATCCACTAGTACGTTAACATATCCTGGTGACTAGTGACGTCTTCTGGTTCAATGTCTAGGACGAACTCATTGATTAGTATGCTGAACTGCATGTCAAAGATGTCATCAACACTTTTCAGGAGGTATTATTAGCTGAACTCGACCACACATGTGACGGCTTCAAGGATTACTTACAGACATTCTTTAAGACGTGCATCGTGCACATACCGGATAACTCAAGATGTCGCAAACGAAGAAATCCAATTGAATTAAGAACGCCTTGAAGTAAATTGATAGGAACTGAGTTACCCTTTCTTGTAGCTTATTTCCACTTGGCAGACATTTCATTTCCCTTTTTACCTTTTGGCAAAATGGCAAATACTTACATGAGTATTGAGTACTATTGAGTCTTATGTAGATGTACGGAGGTGATTGGCTGATTGGATCGATCAGGCACCAGATATTACTCGTATTTCAAGCTTCATACCAGTGTAAAAGTTCCTAATCATCCTTAACATTGACAGAAGGTCAGAAACTTCCAGCCACATTTTGAGTTCCAGTTTTGAGGCACCTATGGCTCTTCAGCAAGTATGGCCATGAGCTCATCCTTCTGTATACTCATTCAGTCCATATTGATTGACTGCGATTTTCCTTTCACACACCGGCACCACTTCGTTTCTGAGCTTTACTCCCCATTGATTACATGACATACAAGAGATTATATGCCAGTATAATATCAATAGGCTATTGTTTATTACACAAGAACAGGTGTGGACATTTTAGACAGCCGATATGAGAGGCAAGTGATAAGTTATTAGTGATCTAGTAAGTATAAGTAACTCTAGTTAACCACTGTACTTGCGAATAAGGGATGCCAGTTAAGTGATCCGGAACATATCTTGTACCTACATGCTCGTATGTATCTGTGGCAGTAGTGTCATATTCCATCACATTGGTATATTAGGGCAAAGAAAAAGGCATACAGGTATAGCTTCACTAAGGGGGCTCGTCTAATTTATTGTTCATACGAGCCAGTAAAACGGCTTTGCAGAGGCTTTGTTGGAAGCACTTCAACACCTGAAGTAAGACCGTATGTGACCGTATAACTATCTGAGAATCCTGAGACTGTCCTGTGCTGTATACGGGTACGGACTTGGACATTTTATATAATGACCTAGATAATACCTGGTATTTCATGAAATGCCTAGGCAAATCATATATCATATTATCGATTTCATTACACTTTTTGGCTAAAAACGCTAGGTATTCTATAGAATGCCGGTATTGTATAGATTGCCGGTAACATATACATAAAATAAAACTGAATGAATACTCTAGTTGCTCTTGGTCGTATGTACCTAGTTACTTATCTCTTCTAGATTTGAACTTTCAATCATGTATCCATATTATAGGTACCTATTACCTACTGCATGGTACTTGCACATTACCTTTATTAAATTTGTACTATATCGATCACCTATAAGTTCTGAATGCTCCGATGCATTCTACGAAATTGCCTCACACAATTTCACAATGATCAATCATAGAGTCTGGTCTAACTTGGTCTCGCGGATCTTGTAATCTTGCTCTAGTTTTGAAAACTAATTGAGCTGAACTGAACACCACAAGACGCATGCCCGCCCACATTGCCACACAATGGGACCTAATCAGATCTGGTATATTGTTTGGGACGTGAAAGTTAGTGGATAATGAGGATATAGGATAATTAGAACTGGGGATATGAAAGTAATCAGGATTGATATTCTGTCATTAATATAGTCTATACTTTCCATAATTAAGTTCATTATGTAGATTAACCTTAAAATACACCCCCTGCTAACTTTTCAATATGGAATAAAGAGGTAATTTTGAATTTCTACCCAATACAGTGAATCCTGGAAGGAAATTCGCATAAAATCGGAATAAGTATAATAGGTTTCAGTCCCTATTTTGTACATGAACATCTACGATCATAGCTCTTCCGGCAATACTGATCTATCTAGAACTTTCTGTGTTATCAGACTAATGTAGCTCTTCTATCCTGGTCTAATGAACTTGACAAGTTTCATCGAAAACAATAGATGCACACAACAAGGAGAATGATAGGGCAGATTTTATCTCCAAAATTCTTAAATCATGATAGCTAATGCATTGGCACCTCACAGTTTATTTGTACAGGAGACTTACCTATACATTTAGTGATAAAGACCTCTGACTTATCTTTAAGTAAAATCCTTGGGGCACACCAGTTTTGTTTAGAACCACGAAAAATGGCAATTAATTATCCAATTGTTCTCCGATTACCATCTCCCTGACTAATTGAAATCTAAATGGTCCGAGCCCTAACCGTGAAATATGCCACTTTGTATTCAATCTCTTGCTCGTGTACCAGGAGTTAATATTGATACTCATTGAATATACCTAAAACCTACCTCTAATGACCTTACTTCTCTCTCTTCTTATACTAAGTATTTTCGGTCTGTTTGTGCAATTGAAATCTAAATGGTCCGAGCCCTAACCGTGAAATATGCCACTTTGTATTCAATCTCTTGCTCGTGTACCAGGAGTTGATATTGATACTCATTGAATATATCTAAAACCTACCTCTAATGACCTTACTTCTCTCTCTTCTTATACTAAGTATTTTCGGTCTGTTTGTGCAGTAAGTAGGTATAGTACTAGACTTCGTTATTAGTTTATCATTATTTCCTATACACTTAAGTGATTTAATTTAGGTTCCGCTTCATTATTAGTTTATCATTATTTCCTATACACTTAAGTGATTTAATTTAGGTTCCAATTCATTAAAGTATCAGTTTTCGCAAGTAAGAACTGCCTACGAAGGGCTCTCCAAACCTTTCAACTTTCACCCATTCATTTTTTATTGAAAATCTACGGATTCTAAGTATCAGTTTTCGCAAGTAACAACTGCCTACGAAGGGCTCTCCAAACCTTTCAACTTTCACCCATTCATTTTTTATTGAAAATCTACGGTAACAATAGTCCAATAATACCCATGATAGTGTAAATATTCAGCCATTCTTGCCTCCTCATTTAACTCTGAATTTTAAAAACGTTTTTATTTTATTTTCTCTCGATCACATGAATTGTTTCCTATCAAATCCATCCGTACATTGAACAAATGGTTCAACAATTGAACTGACTAACGAATGGAGCGACAAAAATAAATGGAACAAATTCCAAACGATGTAAATATTTGTTTTCTAGAATTCCCAGAGGCAAATTTAATCAATCAAATTTTATTAGGTGAGATTTGATTGCATGAATGAATTGATAGAAACAGTTGGTATAGGTAGCTAGCTCTACCTATCGAATGAAATTGTGGTTACTTCTGTAACTAACTTACTATCTTTTATTTTTTTTCCCCCCAAGCACAGTTTTGAAAATTGCACCGTGTGTAGGGAGGTACATACTCGTACATTCCTCCAAAGAAGAAATATGAAACTTACCTACTTTTTAGATTGCAGTTTTATGTTTCAATCAGTAAACAATCATGAATAATAAAGTGATATGAGCCCCAAGACTCCCAAGCACCTATCGAGGAACATTGCTAGATGCTAAGATTGGAAGATAATATTGAGAATTTAGGTCTATTTCAAATTATTTAGTACCATGGTCTTTTTTACTTCTATACATATTTATACAGTACAAAATCAAAGGAATATCTCAAATTGAAAGACTGTTGTGACGTGGCCACTTATCGAAGAAAAAAGTCTACTGAACAATTTATTAATAAAAGATTTCATCCAACCAACATTAAAAAAACAACAAAATTTCAAGCTAATATTGGAGAAGGTGTAAATTACTCATCAAAAAGCACTATGTCATCAAAAAGCAAATTGCTTGCAACAAAACCCACTGACGCAAGGGATATCATTAAAAGACTGGTGATGCAAAATGTGAATGACGTGGAGGAAAATGTTGCACCACCAGGAAACGATGTGACTGAAATTGTAGAAGTTGATGAAAAACCCAAAGATATTAAAAATCGTAACGCAAAAGTGGTGAAGAAACCTGTCAATCCGAAGGATAATAGCGACAACGAAGTTGAACAACAACCACATCACAAACAACATTTTCATAGAAAAGGTAAAACTCCTAGTTATCTTTGTGTAGGTGCCTAGGTAACGCATAAAATCGGAATATGTATAATAGGTTTCAGTCCCTATTTTGTACATGAACATCTACGATCATAGCTCTTCCGGCAATACCCATTGCCACACAATGGGACCTAATCAGATCTGGTATATTGTTTGGGACGTGAAAGTTAGTGGATAATGAGGATATAGGATAATTAGAATTGGGGATATGAAAGTAATCAGGATTGATATTCTGTCATTAATATCTATACTTTCCATAATTAAATTCATTATGTAGATTAACCTTAAAATACACCCCCTGCTAACTTTTCAATATGGAGGTAATTTTGAATTTCTACCCAATACAGTGAATCCTGGAAGGAAATTCGCATTAGATTTAGGTTCACACTATTCCCAACGTATTTCATACCTATTCAGCCAGCCTAGTTAGCTTGGTTGTTAGTGCATCTGCCTTGTAAGTGCTAGGCCGCGTGTGCGATTCGCGCCCGGGGCGGATTTTATCCTGAACGGGTAATGTTTGTTCTCGGATCGGCTGGCTTTCTCCTATCCTGTATTCCTTCTCTCTTCGATTTTAGGACGATAAGACCTTGGCAGTTACAGATTCCTCTGTCAAACCTCCTTGAAAAAATTCATACCTATTCGACTATTATTCATTTCCGAAATGCTGAAACACCACCATTCTTTCTGTCTACAGCACTCTACGTTCTATATCCCTACCTGACCATTCACATGAGAGAGTTGGGCATCAATGTGGAAGAAACGGCGATTATGTCTGCCGTCACTCCATGTGTGGCCATTATAATGCCTCCCATAGCGGGCATCATAGCTGACAAGATAGGAAACTTTAAGGTAAATATCTCTCATTATTGTAATCCTTCGGGGATGCCGCAGTAATTCCTTCAGATTTGTAATCCTTCCAAGGTGTCGCAATAATTTCGTCAAAGATCTCGAATCTGATATATGTTACTTTGAATCCCGATGTTGAAAAAATATAGAGCGATTTTGCAATGATTTCTTATTACCTTATAGCCTTATACGATTTTGGCGCTTGACGACTCCACTATACAAAGTACGAATATTCCTCATACTTGCAACTGTGATGAAATTTTGCGTCCGTAAGCACCCTCCATATGAAACTAGTACAATAAGTTCTAATTACATGCTTTTCTTGCTCTGTTCCCTTCCAGGTATTACTAGCTTTATTTTCATCTTTAGGGGGCTGCGTGTCCCTCCTCTTACTTCTTGTTCCTGTGGGAAGAATAACCATCACGTATCCCGAGAGAACAATCGTCAAATTCGGCTGTGATTTTATGACAGGTAAGGCGCTCACTAACTATTGCTTTGGCTGTCTTTTTTTACTGATTATTGACTATGACAGGTAAAGGCCCAATCAGGAGCTTAGCTGTAGGGTTGAATAGCCCTAAAGGATGGGTTAAGCATCTACGATGACAGGTAAACTTGTTTTCTAGAATTCCCAGAGGCAAATTTAATCAATCAAATTTTATTAGGTGAGATTTGATTGCATGAATGAATTGATAGAAACAGTAGGTATAGGTAGCTAGCTCTACCTATCGAATGAAATTGTGGTTACTTCTGTAACTAAATTACCATCTTTTATTATTTTTTTTTTCCCAAGCACAGTTTTGAAAATTGCACCGTGTGTAGGTAGGTACCTATTGTTTTCTAGAATTCCCAGAGGCAAATTTAATCAATCAAATTTTATTAGGTGAGATTTGATTGCATGAATGAATTGATAGAAACAGTCGGTATAGGAGGTAGCTAGCTCTACCTATCGAATGAAATTGTGGTTACTTCTGTAACTAACTTACTATCTTTTAATTTTTTCCCCCAAGCACAGTTTTGAAAATTGCACCGTGTGTAGGTAGGTACATACTCGTACATTCCTCCAAAGAAAAAATATGAAACTTACCTACCTAATTTTTAGATTGCAGTTTTATGTTTCAATCAGTAAATAATCATGAATAATAAAGTGATATGAGCCCCAAGACTCCCAAGTACCTATCGAGGAACATTGCTAGATGCTAAGATTGGAAGATAATATTGAGAATTTGATCTTTTATTTAATTTTTTCCCCCAAGCACAGTTTTGAAAATTGCACCGTGTGTAGGTAGGTACATACTCGTACATTCCTCCAAAGAAGAAATATGAAACTTACCTACCTAATTTTTAGATTGCAGTTTTATGTTTCAATCAGTAATCATGAATAATAAAGTGATATGAGCCCCAAGACTCCCAAGTACCTATCGAGATCGAGGAACATTGCTAGATGCTAAGATTGGAAGATAATATTGAGAATTTAGGTCTATTTCAAATTATTTAGTACTTACCTATACATACTCGTACATTCCTCCAAAGAAGAAATATGAAACTTACCTACTTTTTAGATTGCAGTTTTATGTTTCAATCAGTAAATAATCATGAATAATAAAGTGATATAAGCCCCAAGACTCCCAAGTACCTATCGAGGAACATTGCTAGATGCTAAGATTGGAAGATAATATCGAGAATTTAGGTCTATTTCAAATTATTTAGTACCATGGTCTTTTTTACTTCTATACATATTTATACAGTACAAACATCAAAGGAATATCTCAAATTGAAAGACTGACGTGACGTGGCCACTTATCGAAGAAAAAAGTTTACTGAACAATTTATTAATAAAAGATTTCATCCAACCAACATTAAAAAAACAACAAAATTTCAAGCTAATATTGGAGAAGGTGTAAAGTACTCATCAAAAAGCACTATGTCATCAAAAAGCAAATTGCTTGCAACAAAACCCACTGACGCAAGGGATATCATTAAAAGACTGGTGATGCAAAATGTGAATGACGTGGAGGAAAATGTTGCACCACCAGGAAACGATGTGACTGAAATTGTAGAAGTTGATGAAAAACCCAAAGATATTAAAAATCGTAACGCAAAAGTGGTGAAGAAACCTGTCAATCCGAAGGATAATAGCGACAACGAAGTTGAACAACAACCACATCACAAACAACATTTTCATAGAAAAGGTAAAAATCCTAGTTATCTTTGTGTAGGAATCCGAAGGATAATAGCGACAACGAAGTTGAACAACAACCACATCACAAACAACATTTTCATAGAAAAGGTAAAACTCCTAGTTATCTTTGTGTAGGTGCCTAGGTAATAAGCGTATTGCTTCGAAAACAGCAAAATGACTTGATTCTTATTCCCAAGTTCTTACACGGGAATGAGTTTACCATGCAACTCACAAAATCGGGAAAATAATTTTCTAACAGCAAAATGACTTGATTCTTATTCCCAAGTTCTTACACGGGAATGAGTTTACCATGCAACTCACAAAATCGGGAAAATAATTTTCTGCAGAGCAGACCTTTTCACTTTTGACGGTCACGATTTTTTACCTTCCGTTATTATTTGCATATTTGCTTTTCACAGACTCCCAGTTCAAGGGGAGACCCACATTGCGTGTCACCAGAGAGAAAGGCCAATTCACGATCATGTTCCAACCCATCCGAGTCAGTGAACATCAAGAGCCACTGGTTCCCATAGAGTTTATCGTCCCAGACGAGTGGTCCGACGATGAAACACCCCGTCCGGACCATTCATCGGACGATTCCGACTTGGACATTGAGTACGTAGCACCAGCAGCCTTCATGAAACAGACGAAAAAGAAACCTCTCATCCAAGTAATGAAACAGGAATACAATGCTGCTGAAATTGACAAGATCATTGCAGATATGGAAGCAGCTGAGTCCGAAACCAAAGCAAAAACGGAAGACAAAGAGAAGAAACAAGATCCAACGCCTTCACCAAAAGCTAAAAAGTAGAAGGGAAAATTGGAGAGCAGACACATCATACTGAAATATTTGATAATAGTGCAAACAATATGGAAATGAATAAACGTACTACCGAGAAAACTCAATAGAAACACAAACAAAATAGATATGACTGTTAAACGTGTACCACACACCTACTACACCTACTCTATACTAACAGTAGTTGTATCAAAATATTTTTTGACAATAAAAATAGAATGCCTACATTTTGTCGTGTGATATGAATTAAAATTTAATGTTTCCCCCCGGTTTACCTAACATACTCGTTGTTGAGTCAACACAAACATCGAGAATGAGTTGAAAAGAATTCACTAGGGATAGCGTAGGTGAGCTCAAGCTAGATTACCTACGAAATAGGTATAGTTTTCAGCAAAAAGTTCAGTGTTTTTAGGAGAGATTAAAATAGATATGACTGTTAAACGTGTACCTACCACACACCTACTCTATACTAACAGTAGTCAACAAAATAGATATGACTGTTAAACGTGTACCTACCACACACCTACTCTATACTAACAGTAGTCGTATCAAAATATTTTTTGACAATAAAAATAGAATGCCTACATTTTGTCGTGTGATATGAATTAAAATTTAATGTTTTCCCCCCGGTTTACCTAACATACTCGTTGTTGAGTCAACACAAACATCGAGAATGAGTTGAAAAGAATTCACTAGGGATAGCGTAGGTGAGCTCAAGCTAGATTACCTACAAAATAGGTATAGTTTTCAGCAAAAAGTTCGGTGTTTTTAGGAGGGATCTTGTTGAGTCAACACAAACATCGAGAATGAGTTGAAAAGAATTCACTAGGGATAGCGTAGGTGAGCTCAAGCTAGATTACCTACGAAACAGGTATAGTTTTCAGCAAAAAGTTCGGTGTTTTTAGGAGAGATCACACTTAGATTTTCCATTTCATTTTTTAGCTTTCTTAAATACATTCATTTTCTTCAGCACCCCATAATATCAAGTCCCAGTTGCCTTTTTGTAACCATGTGAACCATGAGTATTAATTTCATTTAATTTATTTTCTAGCTGACCTTCATCTTTTCGGCCAATGGATGGATCATGGAAGATCTCTTCTCCAGCTACTGGATTTTCCATGACATGACAGCCCGCTTTCAAGAGCTCATTGTATTCTCCATTCAACACTAACTCCTCCATCTCTTTGTGGAAGAAGATCCAATTGAATTAAGTGAACGCCTTGAAGTAAATTGATCTAGGAACTGAGTTACCATTTCTTGTAGCTTATTTCCACATCTCTTTGTGAAAAACCAACAGTGATACCAAGTCAAGATGAAATTCTTAGCCACCTTCTTCGGTCGGATAACGTCCGATTTTCGGCAAAAGGAGTTGCTGACTCTCAAGCTTCTGTTCTTCGTTCATGCTTCAAGTAAGTATTCTTTCATTCTTAAATTAAATGTCTTGATAAAGTATCTTCTTCTTCTTCTTCTTCTTCTTCTTCTTCTTCTTCTTCTTCTTCTTGCCCCTCAATACCCTCCTATCTGATGCCTCCTCTCTTTTCCATCCCTTTTCTCTCAAGTCTTCCTCAACCTTATCAAATTCTCTCCACATCAGTTTTGGTCTTGACAAAGTATGTGTTTACTAAAACTCTCAGTGTACTCTCCTGCCTACTCTATTTACTGTCGTACGTAATTGTGTGACCAATTTTTATATTGTGTTTATCAAATTTATCTTTCCTATTACTCGTCCTTATTTTTTTCGTCAAGTGGCGAGCGACTTCCGGAATAACACAATGTCTAGGTGTACCATTAAATAAATAACATCCTTCTGTATACTCATTCAGCCCATATTGATTGACTGCGATTTTCCTTTCACACACCGGCACCACTTCGTTTCTGAGCTTTACTCCCCAATGATTACATTACACACAAGAGATTATATGCTAGTAATATCAACAGGCTATTGTTTATTACACAAGAACAGGTGTGGACATTTTAGACAGCCGATATGAGAGGCAAGTAATAAGTTATTAGTGATCTAGTAAGTAAGCAACTCTAGTTAACCACTAGCGAATAAGTGATGCCAGTTAAGTGATCCGAGGCGGAACATATCTTGTACCTACTCGTATGTATCTGTGGTAGTAGTGTCATATTCCATCACATTGGTATATTAGGGCAAAGAAAAAGGCATACAGGTATAGCTTCACTAAGGGGGCTCGTCTAATTTATTGTTCATACGAGCCAGTAAAACGGCTTTGCAGAGGCTTTGTTGAAAGCACTTCAACACCTGAAGTAAGACCGTATGTGTGACCGTATAACTATCTGAGAATCCTGAGACTCTCCTGTGCTGTATATGGGTACGGACTTGGACATTTTATATAATGACCTAGTAGATAACACCAGGTATTTCATGAAATGCCTAGGCAAATCATATATAATAAATTATCGATTTCATTGTACACTTTGCCTAAAAACGCTAGGTATTCTATAGAATGCCGGTATTGTATAGATTGCCGGTAACATATATACATAAATTAAAACTAAATGAATACTCTAGTTGCTCTTGGTCGTATGTACCCTAATTTATTGTTCATACGAGCCAGTAAAACGGCTTTGCAGAGGCTTTGTTGGAAGCACTTCAACACCTGAAGTAAGACCGTATGTGATCGTATAACTATCTAAGAATCCTGAGACTCTCCTATATTGTATACGGGTACGGACTTGGACATTTTATATAATGACCTAGATAATACCTGGTATTTCATGAAATGCCTAGACAAATCATACATATATAATAAATTATCGATTTCATTATACACTTTGCCTAAAAACGCTAGGTATTCTATAGAATGCCGGTATTGTATACATTGCCGGTAACATATACATAAAATAAAACTGAATGAATACTCTAGTTGCTCTTGGTCGTATGTACCTAGTTCATACTTATCTCTTCTAGATTTGAACTTTCAATCATGTATCCATATTCTTCTTCTTCTTCTTCTTCTTCTTCTTCTTCTTCTTCTTCTTCTTCTTCTTCTTCTTCTTCTTCTTCTCATTCCCACAGAAAATTGATCTTTCCATGTCAGCCATTTCGAGAACGAACCCCATCTATTTGGGACAAAGTTCGCCCCAGGCGGGAATTGTACCCGCAACTTAGCGATTATAAGGCAGGTGCGCGACCCTCCAAAATCTAAATAGGCTGGCGGACCAAATTATAGATAGGTACCTAATTTTGGGGCTGATTCTAACCTGAACATATCTACGTAGTGTTTTATCATAGTTCAACTCATTATCAAATCATCATACTCCAACATGTAGGCAGACCTGGGTCTAGGTAGATTTAGATTCACACTATTCCCAACGTATTTCATACCTATTCAGCCAGCCTAGTTAGCTTGGTTGGTAGTGCATCTGCCTTGTAAGCGCTAGGCCACGGGTGTGATTCCCGCCCGGGGCGGATTTTATCCTGAACGGGTAATGTTCGTTCTCGGAACGGCTGGCTTTATCCTATCCTGTCTTCCTTCTCTCTTCGATTTCGGGACGATAAGACCTTAGCAGTTACAGTACTCTCTGTCAAACCTCTTGAAAAAATTAGTCATTTCTATTCGACTATTTATTTCCGTAATACTAAAACACCACCATTCTTTCTGCCCTCAGCACTCTACGTTCTATATCCCTATCTGACCATTCACATGAGAGAGTTGGGCATCAATGTGGAAGAAACGGCGATCATGTCTGCCGTCACTCCATGTGTGGCCATTATAATGCCTCCCATAGCGGGCATCATAGCTGATAAGATAGGAAACTTTAAGGTAAATATCTCTCATTATTGTAATCCTTCGGGGATGCCGCAGTAATTCCTTCAGATTTGTAATCCTTCGAGGGTGTCGCAGTAATTTCGTCAAAGATCTCGAATCTGATATGTTACTTTGAATCCCGATGTTGAAAAAATATAGAGCGATTTTGCAATGATTTCTTATTACCTTATACGATTTTGGCGCTTGACGACTCCACTATACAAAGTATGAATATTCCTCATACTTGCAAACTGTGATGAAATTTTGCGTCCGTAAGCACCCTCCATATGAAACTAGTACAATAAGTTCTAATTACATGCTTTTCTTGCTCTGTTCCCTTCCAGGTATTACTAGCTTTATTTTCATCTTTAGGGGGCTGCGTGTCCCTCCTCTTACTTCTTGTTCCTGTGGGAAGAATAACCATCACGTATCCCGAGAGAACAATCGTCAAATTCGGCTGTGATTTTATGACAGGTAAGGCGCTCACTAACTATTGCTTTGACTGTCTTTTTTTTTTACTTATTATTGACTATGACAGGTAAAGGCCCAATCAGGAGCTTAGCTGTAGGGTTGAATAGCCCTAAAGGATGGGTTAAGCTTCTACGAATCTACGATGACAGGTAAAGACTGAGCTTGAAACAATCAAAATTACACAGGTACGTAGGGCAATTATAAATTAATATATCATTACATCCTTCATCGATGACACTTTCTCGTTCGTCTTATTTAAGCGCTGATTGTGTCACTGTCTCAGTGAGTTATAAGCGGTAAATTATAGGGCTAGTAGACTATAATATTGTAGTTTGTCACATAGGTATATATTCTAGAGACAGGCTCAGTTAAGTACGTATTTCCGGTTCGGATCATTTTCAAGGCAAAGGCTTCCCAACTCTTGTTTATATCTTTGCTTGAATTATATCTCAATCCGGTTTATATTTTGTTTGAATTATATCTGGATCCGTTATGTCCTCAGTTATTGCTTATGCCTTGGTTGAATTATTTACCTACTTTTATACCTCAATCCTTTTTGGTTTTTGTCGTTTTGAACGGTCCGAGATATGCACTTTACCTGCCAGTCTTAACTCAGAATAGGCTATATTCTTGTTTATCCTGCCAGAATGAGACTGAAAAGTCCCTTTACTCCCTAAATAGTTACTGGGTGTGATATGTATATTACACCGATGTTCAGAGTTACCCTTACCTTTGTGTTACAGGTGGTGTTACAGGTGATCGGGTAACACTATCACTGGCAGAGGACCACCTGTGTATGCCTGTTACCTCGTACAACATATCGGTGCCTGTCAAATTGGAGGCGTGTGGAATCATCTGCGATAGATTTCAACAAGACTTCGACCTAGTAAGAGTTCACTGTAATATCTCTGAAATGGTCGACCTGTCATAAACAGAAAGACTTAGGATATGTATGTAAATCTAATGAGGAGGGCAGAACAAGAGTTACACTTGTTAGAGCTTACTAGCCCTAATGGATAACCTAATTTGAGTAGACAGTTAGGGCAACTGGAAAGGATCTAAGTTTTTGAAATCTAATAAATCCGGTTGTTTAGTGTCCTTTGGTGCAATATTAAATATATTTGTATCGTGTATGTTTGGATTTATGTTCGGATTGCAGGATGTCAAAAGCTCAAAGAAATTGATCGAAGAGTCCATTGCCATTCTGAGAGCGCGTAGCTATGCTGTCACCGAAGATAGAGGGAACTTTTACTATGAGCTAGCCGCAGAAGACATACCCAAATTATCGACACAAATGGGTAAGAATTCATGCAATTTTTAAGCAAATTCATCTAGAGAAGGAATAATTTCAGGATAAATTCCGCCCCGGGCTGGAATCGAACCCGTGACCTAGCACTTACAAGGCAGACCCTCCTAGCTAACTAGCCTGGCGACCTTCATCTTGGCAAGAAAATGCGTTAGCCTTAGGCGAAGTGAGCTTTTATTACCTACTTAAGTGTACTTACCTCTCTCTTACCTTTTTAGGAGACGCAAGGAATTACCGATTCTTGAAGAATAAAGAACGATTTACTACTTCAGTCCGAAATCTGACCAAGACCAAATACTTCTTCCCCACCAATGGCCTGTACAATTTCAACTGTGATGTCAAGGATTCTGTCTACGTGTGTGACATAAATGAGGAGAACAAGTACTCGAAATCCTACCGTTTTGTCAGCAGAAACTATTCTGTCAAGCTGCAGCCAGTGGATTTCATAAAGACCGGAGTGAGACAATTCAAAATCCTAACGCTGAGTGAACCTAATAGTGCCAAAACTGCATTCCAATCCGTAACCTGTATTGATGATTTGGTAAGTTATTTAATTTATCAGATATAAGGTGCAAGAGACATTGATAAGCGTAGAATACTTATGATGAGTACGTATGATATAAGGTGGCACCTAGTAGTATGTTCTACGTCTTTATGTTAAGAGGAGAACTAATTTGGTAGGTACTTTACTGGAGACCTGAGATAATGATGCTGGTGGGGTTTACCAACTCGGGATTGAAGTGAAACGAGGATTTCCCTATACGAGAATTTCCCAGTTCAACCTCAGATTGAACTCAATCCTGAGACAATCCACGGTGGTACAACTCAACCTTAGAAGATTACAAAAATTCTGATCAAGAAACATAGCAGAACAATAGTAGTTTTAATTAACAAAAGCCAACAGCGCTCTATTTGAAATGAATATTCAATTCTGTTTTGTTAATATTCAATTCCGTTTTGTTAATACTCGATTCCGCTTTGTTATTATTCAATTCGTTTTTATTGATATTCAATTCCGCTTTGTTTCAGAACTTGGCCAGTCGGAATCTTTCCATCTCCGTACCCCTCCTCAACCCAGACAACAATCTGCAAATCTCCACAATTCTCAAAATGGACAAGTGTGAACCATCCTGTCTGGCTACCGTACCTCGGTCCTCAATCTGTTCCAACGGCAAGAACACGGTTGAATTTGATGTGTCTCTAACGTTTTGGACATACTTGATAATCCGCGTCCTTATTGGAATCATTGGAGGGACAGCTTTCGCCATGTTTGAAGGTATGAGTGGCTGCTATGAGTAGAAACTTTAGCTTTAGACTAAATAGACATTTTAAATGGCCAGCCTAGTTAGCTTGGTTGGTAGCGCGTCTGCCTTGTAAGCGCTAGGCCGCGGGTTCGATTCCCGCCCGGGACGTATTTTATCCTGAACGGATAATGTTTGTTCTCGGAACGGCTGGCTTTCTCCTATCCTCCCCTACTCTTGTCTTTCGGGACGATAAGACCTTGGCAGTTGTTCCCTCTAGCAAACGTGTTGAATAAAAAAAACTACGAGATCTGTGTGGTAGGTTTCTATTCTTTCCCTGAAACAATACATAATGTGCAGTAGAGTTGTGTTCAACGTATGGACCGGATACATGGCGAAACGTGGAGTCACGCTAAACACCGGAGTGATGAACTCCAAGCTGACGCTAGGCTAGTTGAAATTTTCAACCAATGTCCGTTCATTAATTTAAGCTATTTAAGTCCTAAATCCACAATGTCCATTATAATTATCAAGTTAGCATTATTGTTTGGAATAATTCGCTCGACTAAACGAGAGATCAGCAAACTTGTGGCGTATAGTGATCACATGCTGTATGTTAGCAAGGAGCTCACTAATAAGGAAATGTCTTATAAAACAAAAACCTTAGTAACATCAGCATTATTGCACCGTGAAATTTTGCTAACAGATAAGGAACGTAGGCCATACTCTATTATTAGTCTGTTAAATAGATTCAAGAGGTATTTATTAGCGTAATTTTCAGATGTCACACATACCTCTCCAGTGTAATTTTCAGACCTTAATGGAAAAATATGTTCCCCAAAATGAAATAGAGTCTAAAAATCTAAATGTACCCGTTCCCAATGGATAACTGAAGTGAAGCAACGTTGTGCGTGGCTAATATCCGAAAGGGTGACAATCTGAATAACCACGTACTACTAACTTTACCCGGATCCACTCAGGCTGGGTAGCAATTATACATTGACGTTAAACGCCCCAGATAAGGAACGTAGGCCATACTCTATTATTAGTCTGTTAAATAGATTCAAGAGGTATTTATTAGCGTAATTTTCAGATGTCACACATACCTCTCCAGTGTAATTTTCAGACCTTAATGGAAAAATATGTTCCCCAAAATGAAATTATCAAGATCATGAGCATAGTTATTTCAACAACGTATCACCTAGGTACTACTTTTACAAATTCATTTTATTGACAAAGGAGAACTTTTGGTATAAAATCTCAGTATGCAATATACTGTTTTCCGAAATCTGACCAAGACCAAATACTTCTTCCCCACCAATGGCCTGTACAATTTCAACTGTGATGTCAAGGATTCTGTCTACGTGTGTGACATAAATGAGGAGAACAAGTACTCGAAATCCTACCGTTTTGTCAGCAGAAACTATTCTGTCAAGCTGCAGCCAGTGGATTTCATAAAGACCGGAGTGAGACAATTCAAAATCCTAACGCTGAGTGAACCTAATAGTGCCAAAACTGCATTCCAATCCGTAACCTGTATTGATGATTTGGTAAGTTATTTAATTTATCAGATATAAGGTGCAAGAGACATTGATAAGCGTAGAATACTTATGATGAGTACGTATGATATAAGGTGGCACCTAGTAGTATGTTCTACGTCTTTATGTTAAGAGGAGAACTAATTTGGTAGGTACTTTACTGGAGACCTGAGATAATGATGCTGGTGGGGTTTACCAACTCGGGATTGAAGTGAAACGAGGATTTCCCTATACGAGAATTTCCCAGTTCAACCTCAAGGAATGATAAGTTCACCCCTGTCTGGCATCTTGATAGACTACGCCAGTAGAGGAAAAGGATATACTGACTTCAGGTAATGAAAAAATAAGCGGAAAATATCACAATTTTTTACTGTAAACCTGGTTCAGCCAATACAAAATCGCCACAAAACCAACACATGAACAATACAAGGAGCTTGGTCAAAACCATGACTAACTTGAAGCCATTTTGATTTTACAAATCATCGCTCATTATCGAACTAATAGTCACCACTGTACTTGAAGTTGGCAGTATCTCAGTGTCCACTGTAGACATCAAAGGTAATTTCTCTTGGCATTCTTTCCCACAGGCCTGCATTCTATTTATACGCCGCCCTGAAGCTTATCAGCGGTGCCCTCATGCTTTGCATCAACTTGGAATTCAAAGCCCCGGCTACTAATGTTCTTACTGATGTCATCACGGTGCTGAGAAACATTTTTGGTAGGAATATTCCTTATAAGGTCTAGGTGTGCAATAAGAAAGGATTTTGCGAAAATCTAAACCGATCCTGAGCTAGTAACATAAAAGAATTAGATCATTACGTAGTAATGACAATATTTTTAAGCTATCTTATGTATAACATAAAAGAATTATTAGTTAGATTATAAAATCAAGATCCATTCACTCATTCACATTTCATATTCACAGATTCACCCACTGATCGCTCTATCTCCTGAACCACAACACCTAGAAAGCTGAAATTTGGTAGGAATATTCCTTATAAGGTCTAGGTGTGCAATAAGAAAGGATTTTGCGAAAATCTAAACCGATCCTGAGCTAGTAACATAATAGAATTAGATCATTACGTAGTAATGACAATATACATGTGCGGATTTCAAATTAATCTTGAAAAATTGCTGGCAAGAAAAGCACCGCTATTAATTCCTCTGCCTAGGACACCTAGGTGTAATCATTAATACTATTAATAGTATTAAATTGCCACTCAACACTGATCGCGGAAACCACAGGAAAGATTTCGCACGAGTTTCGTAATTTGTTACCGGAAACTTGATAATATTACCTTACGCGTACCTACAGTATGATGTGCTATGTACATTGTACAGTCATCTATATCTATAAAATAAAAAGTCTCTATGGAACTATTGGAGAAATAAAGGTAAAGACAATAATTTTAAGAGCAAGACATATAAGAAAGAAATTTACAAACTGGTACCTATGTAGCACCATTCACATCTAATAAACATACTCCAAGTGTAGCACCTATTTAGAAATTATCTTTCTCTTCTTCCTAACCTCATTATCCCTGATCCTAAATCATTGTTTTAAGATTCAGATTTAAAATTCAGTGAAATTACCTCAGTAAAACTTACCCCGGAATCCCTTGGTCTTCTTTCGACTCCAGATCATCTTCGCCAAGAAGCTGAGAGGTCCATGGAAGAATCAACATCAATTTGGGTTATGTAGAGTGCAAAACTGACGGGCTCAGAGACATTTAGGTCTGGAGGAGGTTCTGGCTTAGAATGAAGACGAGACACTGTGGACAACGCCTTGCACTACTTGGTAGACACATGTGCTCAATTAGGATAAGTAAACTAAATATTGGACATCTCTAATACAATATCAGGGACAGATAAGCAGAACACAAAAATACGAGAAGGTGTCTAGTGTCTTTAATGTTGTTTGACCACAGAAATATGGTCATTCATTTTGATTTGTGAATTTTGGGGCTAGATTCGACACCGAAAATAGCTGTTTGAATCTGTTTAGGGTTTCGATCGTGATTCTAGCCTTCTTCTACACCGATTTTTAGGACAAATGGATGTTATTTTGTTATTATAGGCAAACCGTTTTAGGTTCACCTGCCCTACTATCATTTTGCTCCAGATTGGTGTTAATTTGTTCGGTAAATAATCAGGAAGTTCCTACTAATTCTGACTTACTGAAGAGTAGACAACACCATACAATGTAGATAGGATTTAGTGTACATGTACATTGATATTTCATGCCCACGACCCCAAGCACTTCACTCTAAAGTAATACACTCCCCAAAAAATTACTCTAAGGCAGTTTATGCACCTCACCAGATAGGTAATTAACGAATTTGGAAAAAAAACCTTTGATTCATTTAGTCCTGAGACTAACACGGTCATTGGGTTTCAAGTCCTAGGTCGAACTGAGATTCCATGCCATTCGCCCAAGAAACACAATTTAAAAAGAAGTGCTGAAAAAGGATATTTTCTTTTGAACTTGCATTATCCATTTATCTCTAATATCTACCATTCAGGATAGTATTTTGTAGTACGTACCTTCTTACAATCTAACAATCTTCCTAAATATTTTGCATCAAGAAGAACCAAGACCATCAGCAAGTATTTGAGTAAAAGCGTTCAAAGTACATCTTAGCTATAGCTTTTTGTTACCAATAGGGAATACCGAGTAGGTAGGTATTGCCGAGAGTTTGGTGACGGTGAACCGGGTGAACTAGGCAAGTTTGTAATTTTAATTATAGGGCAGGATTGTACAGAAACTGACAAATAAAACTTTGTGCTTTGTTGAAGACGAAGTACATGCAGCCTGTTAATACCATGGTGGCTGCAAATAGTTGGTAGGTGATTTTGGTGCCAAATCCTTTCATCAGGTAACCACCGATCAAACTGCCTGCTCCTTTGCCTGCAAATTGAAAGTGAAGAAATTTTAGACATAGGTACGTTAAAACCTGTTGGAGGATCTGCATGAAGTGACGATCCAAATAAGATACAAAAATTACTAAACTGCTAACTAATAGTTGCTGCTAGAAAAGATAAAGCATCATTTGAACCAAAAAAAGCTATAACTCACCAACGCCATAATAAATTCCACCCAACAACCCTTGCACACTGGAATCAGTAGTATTGGTGGATAATTTTGCTGCATAGGTGACAGCAGCTGTGAAAGCCAGGGACGAAGTGATAGACTCCATGGCCTCGAAGATTAAACACTGCCAAGCTTCAGTGATCATGGAGTAGCCTGAAAGAGAGAATGGATTCTTTAATAACATAAATGGGAATGTCAGCCTTAAGCTGATTATTTATAATTATAACACAGCATAGGTACCAATCAAAAAATTGTGGATCCTTGGATATTTCGTTTAAAATAAAGGTCAGTAACCTTACAGATCTCAAAAGTTACTTGGAAATTTTGGAGACAGTTAAAAATTTGATTAAATTACTAGATAAATCCAATTTTGAAATGCCCACTCACCAATGAGTCGGATTGCGTAGAACAAGAAGCCAATGAAAATGACATTGGCGTGACCGAACTTCTCAATAATGGGCCCTGACATCACCAACAATGGCAGACCAGCAATTCCGCCAATAGTGATGGTAATGCCCATCAGAGATCTAAGAATTGCACCAAAAAGAAGGTGAGTGATTGACCATTGAAGAAAATGCTTTTGTTGTGGTGTAAACTCTGGTCTTAACCAGTTAATAATAAAATGTTCTTGTTGTTGTTCTCTTTAGTTCGATGAAGACCTTTGTATAATTAGGGAGCAACCCTGCGTATTTATTAAATAAAATAAATGAGACAAGGGACCAACGATGAAGATTTAGTGTACATGTACATTGATATTTCATGCCCACGACCCCAAGCACTTCACTCTAAAGTAATACACTCCCCAAAAAATTACTCTAAAGCAATTTATGCACCTCATTTTGGGGCGGTTCTCGGAAACTTAGTCTAGCACAGGTACCTATACGATTTTTTATTCGTGAACAGCCAGCCTAGTTAGCTTGGTTGGTAGCACGTCTGGCTTTCTCCTATCCTGTCTTCTTTCTCCGATTTCGGGACGATGAGATCTTAGCAGTTACTGTTCCCTCTGTCAAACCTCACACCAAATACTTAACGTTTCAGTTATCGCTGACCAAGAACGACCTGACACTGGCCAACATGAACAATAACAACATTCTCCCCACGCCACCCCCAAGCTACAAAAACATTGCGCCTAATGGAGCCAACGTGAACGAAGCATTTGTAAAAGATGAAAATTGTAACGAAACTACAAACCCATCTCAAAGATAACACTCGATATGAATAATTCTGGGAAGAGCTTGAGACCTCTGATCCAAGGTACACTGACAGGAATCTGCAGGAAAAGTAAGTTCTGACCTTTTGTGGGATTCTGTAATGAGCTTTGTGCTTTTAAAGCTACATTTCTTCTTGGTCGGGAAGTGTGGATTGACAAAACCTTACGAAGGTGCAGAGTATGTTAGGCATGTGTTATTATTCCTCGACAGAAGTGGTTAAATTTTGCCAAAGGTAGATGAGAAGGTTGTGTAGGGTACACAACTTTATTTGGCAGATACGTCTCAAGTTTGGTTAAATTTAAACACTTCTGGTCAGGTTTACTAAAAAGTGCTTAACATTGAAAGGAGTTACAAATAAAAATACAACGATTTTATTATTATCGTATTGAATTGATTAAAGTGGTGAAAAAAAGACGACGTAAAAATCAAACATTGATTTACAAAACTGTGATAAATTCTATGCATTTCATTTCTTAATATGTATCTTCCATTACGTATTTTCACAAAAAGTAATCTTATTATTGGTATACGACTAGGTATTATTTGTTACCTGAAGCATAATTTTGTTACCAGAATGTATAAAATATATTTTTGATTCATTTCAAACCTAAAAAATATATCTTTTTTTTTTATTTATTTATATTTATTTGAGTGTGCAATATATCTTTTTCTTTATGTCTTACTACCTTTGTAGAAGCTAATCTAGAGTCTAAAAATCTAAATGTACCCGTTCCCAATGGATAACTGAAGTGAAGCAACGTTGTGCGTGGCTAATATCCGAAAGGGTGACAATCTGAATAACCACGTACTACTAACTTTACCCGGATCCACTCAGGCTGGGTAGCAATTATACATTGACGTTAAACGCCCACTAGTTTTAAGCTATCTTATGTATAACATAAAAGAATTATTAGTTAGATTATAAAATCAAGATCCATTCACTCATTCACATTTCATATTCACAGATTCACCCACTGATCGCTCTATCTCCTGAACCACAACACCTAGAAAGCTGAAATTTGGTAGGAATATTCCTTATAAGGTCTAGGTGTGCAATAAGAAAGGATTTTGCGAAAATCTAAACCGATCCTGAGCTAGTAACATAATAGAATTAGATCATTACGTAGTAATGACAATATAATTATTTTATATACAGCCTATGATTAGGCTTTAAGTTTGTGTCTAGTCTGTGGAACTTGAAAATCGGAGACCTTTTCACTACTGCACAGATCGCATTACTGTAGCCAGAAGCTCCTCCATGTCATTGAAATCTCTACTGGTGAACAACCCCATTCTGATCAGATCCCTACCAGACACAACAGCCGCGTTGTGAAGCAAATGAGGAAACTTGAGCTTGTGTCGCGCGATAGCTTTCAGCACCAAATAGCCCACGTAGATAACAAAGTAAATGCTAAAATAGAGCGGGATGTACCAGAGTTTCCGACCCAGGAAGAAGTAGGTGAACTCGGCGGCTTTCTCTTTCTCCTCTTCACTTGGAGGGGGAGGAGGAGGAATGGGGTATGAGTAACCAGGTTGTGGCTCAGGGGGGAGATAGCCAGGTTTAGGTGGGAGGTATTCAGGTTTAGGAGGGAGGTAGGTTGGTGGAGGAGGAGGTGGTGGGGGGTAAGAGTAGGCTGGTGGCAGATATGTTGGTTCGGGAGGAAGATAAGTTGGTTTAGGAGGAAGATAATTCGGTTTCGGTGGTAGATAATTCGGCTCAGGTGGTTTGTCGATCTTATAAGGTTCATCTGTTTGTTTAATGTTTGAACCGGGCGGTATGTATATCCATGGGACGTATATTGTTTTCAGAGAGTTAGAAAAGTTTGTTGTAGGCACTGGAGGAGTAGTGGTGGTAGGTGGAGGTGTTGGTATGGTAGACTGGATAAAAGCAACGTATTCTGGTTGATTGTTCTCCGGGAAATCCAGGCTTTGAAAAGACACTTGATTGACAAGATTTGGAATGATTTCACCAGCGTGTGATTCTGGTTGTTCCTGGAAATTTGCCTCCTGAGGCATTTCATTCCGGAATCCACCATCAAAGTTCTGCTGATTGGATTGAAAGAAAATCGCCTGTGTGTTTTGGTTTTGTTGTGTCAGCTGGTTTGGTCTTCCCTGTCCTTTCTTCACATGGTGAATGACAACCGGATGGAATCTGTCTTGTATGCCGTCCATCTTGTTTGGTCTCCAATCCTCACTGATGTCTTGCTTACTGTACTTGACATCGTTCTGAATTCGATTCTGTCTGAAAGTTGAAAAGTTTCATAGAAAGTGATGATCTAGTTCAAAATTTTCAACCTTGAATGTCCTAAACACTTCATTTGGACCGTCTAAAACACGATAACATTACCTAGGTACTTATTCTTCTAGAAACTAGACAGACCTCAAAACAAGGTGTAGGGTCAACCGGGGTAATTAAGAACACTTTTTACTCCTATTATTATTCTTCTAGAAACTAGACAGACCTCAAAACAAGGTGTAGGGTCAACCGGGGTAATTAAGAACACTTTTTACTCCTATTAAAAAAAGTTTTATGTCAAGAGAAAAACCAATGGTTAGAAATTCTGCTATTTAATTATTATTTAACCTTCTTCCATTTGATTTTCTATTCAGGATCAAGGAGATATGTGGCAGGTACTTACTGTAAACCTGGTTCAGCCAATACAAAATCGCCACAAAACCAACACATGAACAATACAAGGAGCTTGGTCAAAACCATGACTAACTTGAAGCCATTTTGATTTTACAAATCATCTTATTGAACCAATAGTCACCACTGTACTTGAAGTTGGCAGTAAGAAGGTACTGTTAGACAAACAACAAATTTAAGTGGCCCGTTTCAGAGTTTAAGTAAACAAAGAATATAGAGCTCTCTGCTACACTTGTTAGTAACACGTAGCCTCTTCATGTCTGATCTTTTGTCTGGCTTCATAGGTTTTCTTTTTAAAATCAACATTGTTCTTGTCTTCAAAGTTTTATTTGTCAGTTTCTGTACAATCCTGCCCTATAATTAAAATTACAAACTTGCCTAGTTTACCCGGTTCACCGTCACCAAACTCTCGGCAATACCTACTCGGTATTCCCTATTGGTAACAAAAAGCTATAGCTAAGATGTACTTTGAACGCTTTTACTCATATACTTGCTGATGGTCTTGGTTCTTCTTGATGCAAAATATTTAGGAAGATTGTTAGATTGTAAGAAGGTACATACTACAAAATACTATCCTGAATGGTAGATATTAGAGATAAATGGATAATGCAAGTTCGAAAGAAAATATCCTTTTTCAGCAATTCTTTTTAAATTGTGTTTCTTGGGCGAATGGCATGGAATCTCAGTTTGACCTAGGACTTGAAACCCAATGACCGTGTTAGTCTCAGGACTAAATGAATCAAAGGTTTTTTTTCCAAATTCGTTAATTATGGTCTATCGCTCTACATTGTGTGGTGTTGTCTACTCTTCAGTAAGTCAGAATTAGTAGGAACTTCCTGATTATTTACCGAACAAATTAACACCAATCTGGAGCAAAATGGTAGTAGGGCAGGTGAACCTAAAGCGGTTTGCCTATAATAACAAAATAACATCCATTTGTCTTAAAAATCGGTGTAGAAGAAGGCTAGAATCACGATCGAAACCCTAAACGGATTGAAACAGCTATTTTCGGTATCGAATCTAGCCCCAAAATTCACAAATCAAAATGAATGACCATATTTCTGTGGTCAAACAATAGTAAAGACACTAGACACTTTCTCGTATTTTTGTGTTCTGCTTATCTGTCCTTGATATTGTATTAGAGATGTCCAATATTTAGTTTACTTATCCTAATTGAGCACATATTAGTTTGAAGTTTACTACTTTGCTGCAACCACTCATCACATGGTCAGACCTCAGGCAATGCGGATTTAGTCTGATTAAAAAAAAAAAATGTAAATGCAGTTTCTTTCTGTTATTATGTCACAACTTTGGTGCTCACTGCAGCATTGCGAGCACATATTGTGTCTACCAAGTAGTGCAAGGCGTTGTCCACAGTGTCTCGTCTTCATTCTAAGCCAGAACCTCCTCCAGACCTAAATGTCTCTGAGCCCGTCAGTTTTGCACTCTACATAACCCAAATTGATGTTGATTCTTCCATGGACCTCTCAGCTTCTTGGCGAAGATGATCTGGAGTCGAAAGAAGACCAAGGGATTCCGGGGTAAGTTTTATTGAGGTAATTTCACTGAATTTGAAATCTGAATCTTAAAACAATGATTTAGGACCAGGGATAATGAGGTTAAGAAGAAGAGAAAGATAATTTCTAAATAGGTGCTACACTTGGAGTAGGTATGTTTATTAGATGTGAATGGTGCTACATAGGTACCAGTTTGTAAATTTCTTTCTTATATGTCTTGCTTTTAAAATTATTGTCTTTACCTTTATTTCTCCAATAGTTCCATAGAGGCTATTTATTTTATAGATGTACACAACACATCATACTGTAAGTACGCGTAAGGTAATATTATCAAGTTTCCGGTAACAAATTACGAAACTCGTGCGAAATCTTTCCTGTGGTCTCCGCGATCAGTGTTGAGTAGCAATTTAATACTATTAATGGTATTATAGATATATTACACCTAGGTGTCCTAGGCAGAGGAATTAATAGCGGTGCTTTTCTTGCCAGCAATTTTTCAAGATTAATTTGAAATCCGCACATGGTAGGTGTTCTTCGGACGGAACCTCGTGGTCTATTAAGTTATTTGACCGCAGGAACCTGAGATGTATAGTCGCCATGTTGAAAATCCTAGCTGACCTTCTTGAGTTCATTGATTGACTTTGACTTATGGAACTTTCTTATCAAAATAAAAGATAGTCATAACTTTGAATTACTTCCTTCGTAAGAGTTAACCCTGACCGGCTCGTGTTTAGCGAAGTAAGTGAGAAGCTGACTTACTCGAAGATGAGGAAACAATGATGAAGATAATAACGCCACCGCCCTTAATCCAGCTTTTGTACTTATAGGTAGAGATTTGTTCTAAATATGTGGATATATAAGTAGATAATATTGCTTCTTGGAATTACCTACATTGTCTTGGAAGTAGACATATTTTTAGTACGTATAAAGGTAAATGTTGTTTGGAAGTACGAATAAGTGGCTACAGTTAGTATACGAGTGACTCGTACATAGCCTTCGTAAGAGTTAACCCTGACCGGCTCGTGTTTAGCGAAGTAAGTGAGAAGCTGACTTACTCGAAGATGAGGAAACAATGATGAAGGTAATAACGCCACCGCCCTTAATCCAGCTTTTGTAGTTATAGGTAGAGATTTGTTTTAAATATGTGGATATATAAGTTAGTAGATAATATTGCTTCTTGGAATTACCTACAAATTGTCTTGGAAGTAGACATATTTTTAGTACGTAAAGGTAAATGTTGTTTGGAAGTACGAATAAGTGGCTACAGTTAGTATACGAGTGACTCGTACATAGATGTACCTATCTACTATCGTCAGAGAATGGTTTTAGTGAGTTTTTCTAAAGATGATTCCTATGGTTCAGTGTCTTCGTACATAGATGTACCTATCTACTATCGTCAGAGAATGGTTTTAGTGAGTTTTTCTAAAGATGATTCCTATGGTTCAGTGTCTGGTAAGTATTAAGTTTGAAGTAATTGTTAAACTCAGGGTTAAACTGCACTTGCGCTGTCGATCCTGCAAGTCAGTAGATCCGCTGGTTCGATACCAATAACTCTCATGGGACGCAACTCAATGACCACTTATCTAATAGCACTATGCATCATAAACTTTTATGGACTTTGAATTTTTTCGTTAACCATTTCAATGCTAATATGATGAAGAACACGTTCCCCGCTAATGGGGTCACGATTCTGCTAATGACTCTCCCTGGAGGGCAATTCAAGTTACAACAATTAAAACATTAAATTTTATAATGGCCGAGGTGGTAATCCGAGATGTATGAGTCTGATTGCATAAAAAATTAATCGTTAAACAAAAGGGAACAACGTCTATCGGTTTTCAAGATCGCCATGGGTAACGGGACTATTGCAGTCTGGTTTAATTGTTTTATTTGCTTATTTGAAGAAGAAATATATCCGTATAATGCTAGTACCTCTGTACCACTGATTCTGTAATGAAGATAAATAATGTGAGTAAAATAGAGTTCCTTCTTTTCAAGAAAGGTAAATATTAGACCAAGTGACTATTGCGAGGATTTGCTAGATAAGATATCCTTGCTAAAATTAGGTATTTGCAGAAAAAGATCTTAATTCAGAAAGAAAATATTACGAAATTATCTTGCAAATAGTTTGAAGTTTACTACTTTGCTGCAACCACTCATCACATGGTCAGACCTCAGGCAATGCGGATTTAGTCTGATTACGACAAATCGAGGGAATTCGTACAACCCGTATTTACAGGTAAGACAAAATGGTTTTTATTTTATTTCTTCAAAAATGTATTATAAAATGTTTTATTGAGGTGTGTTCATTAGTTACACCCCGTCGTGTTCTTACACATGTAAGGGTAAGAACAGTGATGGTTTAAAAGCGATAAATAAAGAAAAAAATAAATTAATTATTAATAATAGGTAATTACCTACATTAAATCACTTTTTTTGTCACTTGCTGAGTTATTTTTCTTCTTCTTAATTTTGCAGTAGGCAGATAGGTAGGTATCTATACCTTCTAGGCAGCTCCACTGCTGTAGATAACCATTTCACCGGGCGCTATTCCTATAGGACAAAATGTAAACCCCAAGATCTTTGATTAAAGGGTTGTGGAAATGAAATTTAGTGCCTTTGTATCCCGATCCACATATCATCTACTGTCCCTACTCGTATGCATGTACTTGTACCTACAATTTGTTGTCGGAGTCACAAACATTCATGTTCAATCCTTCAAACTGCCGGATTCATGAAAAAGAAAGACAGTTTTGGCGAAAGTACATAGTTGCATACCTATAAAGAATAGAAATCTGGTCATTTAGACAAAAAAAATGTTCAAGTCATGTTGAACCTGATTTTAAATTTTGAAGCTTAAGTACACAGAGCGAGATCACGTTTCTTAAAAAATTGACATCTTGTCACCACTTATCCAAACCATACGTGTTTTTGCTCTTTACGAGAATACGTCTTTTAGAAATACATAATTATATTCAAAGATTAGTGATGTTAACCTCGAATTATCTTTCGCAATACTTCAAGGCACATTTATCAAGATCATGAGCATAGTTATTTCAACAACGTATCACCTAGGTACTACTTTTACAAATTCATTTTATTGACAAAAGAACTTTTGGTTTAAAATCTCAGTATGCAATATAGCCTACTGTTCTCTTTCTGAAACCCTAATTCCCTATACCACCTTAAATTTGTACATTCTATTTTCCAGGTGCTGTCATTGCTATCCTGAGGGAACATAAAGGGGACTATGGACTGCAAAGGATCTACGCCTCCATTGGAGGAATGATAAGTTCACCCCTGTCTGGCATCTTGATAGACTACGCCAGTAGAGGAAAAGGATATACTGACTTCAGGTAATGAAAAAAT
>NW_007378891.1:68915-80557 GCF_000475195.1 Diaphorina citri | reverse complement strand
TTATAGGCAAATCGAAAACACTTTTACCTAGGTATTTCCTATAACTCTAGCAATATCTATTTTCAATTAGATAAATACCTACTATACTTTTTTTAGTCTCAAAGTTATAGGCAAATCGAAAACACTTTTACCTAGGTATTTCCTATAACTCTAGCAATATCTATTTTCAATTAGATAAATACTATACTTTTTTTAAAGAGCACGTTTCCAAGTTAGAAAAAGCAGGCTGTAAAATTACAAGACGGGTAGGTAAGGCACGTTAACATGACGTGACAACGAAGACATCTTCTATGAAAATGCTGTCAGGTGTAAATTTATTTTCAATGACATGCTACCTATTTCAGCAGAATCTCTTCAGGAAGCAAACAGAATGCTGTGTAAATAATCTCGCTATATATTTTTCTTGTTCTTTTTTTTACGAGTGAATGAAATACGTTTGGAATAAATCTCTGTTCAGACAGGGTGAGAGTTGGAAAAATGGGTCACTTGTAGATAGATATAGCACAGTAGAGGCCTAACAGCAATTAAAAAATATAATTACAGCGATGGCAACGGTATGCAATGTTGTACTAGAAAGTCATTTTAATAACTAACGCAGTCATATTTCTTCATCAGACTTAATGTTGAAGAGTAGAATATTGCTAAAAATGTTGTCAGTCATTAAAGTGAAACATAAGGTGATTAAAAAGAAGCAAGGTATCGTCACATACCAAGGACATATTGGAATATTTCATCTGATTTTTTTATTTCAAACATTTTAATGTTGAGATTTATGGTGCCCTGCATAATCAGAGAATCACTTTTAATCGGAAATTTTAAATCATATTAAAATAGGACTAATAGCTAATAGGAGTAATTGAATAGATAATTAATTCCATGTAGTTTTATAAGTCTCAAAGTTATAGGCAAATCGAAAACACTTTTACCTAGGTATTTCCTATAACTCTAGCAATATCTATTTTCAATTAGATAAATACCTACTATACTTTTTTTAGAGCACGTTTCCAAGTTAGAAAAAGCAGGCTGTAAAATTACAAGACGGGTAGGTAAGGCACGTTAACATGACGTGACAACGAAGACATCTTCTATGAAAATGCTGTCAGGTGTAAATTTATTTTCAATGACATGCTACCTATTTCAGCAGAATCTCTTCAGGAAGCAAACAGAATGCTGTGTAAATAATCTCGCTATATATTTTTCTTGTTCTTTTTTTTACGAGTGAATGAAATACGTTTGGAATAAATCTCTGTTCAGACAGGGTGAGAGTTGGAAAAATGGGTCACTTGTTATAAATACAACAAACTTGAGAATAGTTTTACAGTGCACCAACATTGTACGAGAAAATTTAATAGAACAAAGCGTGTATAAATACATATGTATGAATGGGTATGAACAATTTTATTACTGTTAACAAGAAAAGTTCTCTTAGCTTGCTTTTTATGAGTAAAACATTGTCTAACCATAGAAACTGGGTTTTTTTTATTATTATAAAATAAATTAGCTTGTTCCATAACGTACATAGTACATACCTATACATACCTCAGTCTCTCTCTCTCTCTCTCTCTCTCTCTCCCCCCCCCCTCTCTCCCTCCTCTATAGAGTAAGTGTATAGCATAGATTTCAGTCCTCTCCTCTCTCTCTCTCTCTCCTCTCTCCTCCTCTCTGTCACTAACATCTCGTCTTTTGATTGCTAGGTTCATCCAATAAAAAACCGAACAGCAAAAAGCACGTGAGTGTCAGTCACCCATCTAGAAATATCGGTCCTGTTTGGTGGTTTGGTCGTTAACTGGTGCACACTCAAAGTGCTATACTGCTAATACAGGCTATACCACTCGAGGTTAGGGCAGGGGCAGAATACAATTTAGGGCAAACTGGAAGTGACCCGCTTGAGGACGCACACACCCACTCGCACTCGGCCATCTCCTACTTTAACCTCACGTTCCATACTATCACAAACACCCCAACCTACACCTAGGTATCTACATTCACACCCAAGTACCCTATATCACTAGCCTAAGTACCTATAGGTTCATCCAGATCAATGTGCACGGCAATGAGGTCATCAACCCGAAAATGAAGGAACCAATCAGATTGCAGGAAATCCTTGTTGCAATTCAGGAAAGGGTCTATTTTTTGCTAAACTCTCTTTCTAAAAATGCGAGGGTAGCTCTAAGTTCAGAGGGCATTGTGATCCCAGACACAGGGTAAGGTTGGATACGCTTACTGGACTTTGTTTCACTGTGGAGGAAGCCACTGTGCATATAGCTTCCCTTTTAGGATTCTCTACCATTGCACCATGTGACATAAACAATGCCCTTATTTTTGTTTTTTGCTGTCACATTGATCTGGCACACTATACAGTACCTGTTCACACGAAAAAAAAAAAAGGAAAAAGGTAACAAGAAAGAAGGACAAGTTGTCGCGCATTGGTCGTATCTTTACACATTTTCAAGTTTGGGGAAAAAAATCTTGCCATAGATCGTAGTATCTACTTGATAAAGTAGGTACGTGGCGTACCCCATACACTCAGCGTTCGCTGTTCGTGCCTACCTATCTCGTAAATTTGGGTCGTTACGGTCCTTACCTTATTAATGTATTTAGCTGTACTTAAATACGCTAACTATAGCATAAGTATACTTGTAGGATACCTACACTATTAGGTACACGGTGTGATAAGCACAGCGTTCATGAGCAATAAACTTGTAGACACTAAATGAATTCTGTGATCTTGCGGCAGTCAAGTCGATGATACGAGGACAAAAGGAACCTTGCTATATTAGCAAAGTCGGGTAGGTAGCTACTGATTATATTATAAATACATACCATAATTACTGGTGGAAAGAACCAGTAGAGGAGATCTACCTGCATACGAAGTAAGCAAAGTGAAGGAAGACAAAGAAAGCAATGGAGACATGCATAATTAACCAAAAAGAAAAACGAGTAGAACCTGGCCATCTAAATCAAATAATAGTAAAGCAAAGAACAAACCTAAACCTAATTAACACATCTCGATATTATTCAACACAGAAAAAACGAGACGAAATTCTTAGGCGAAAACGCCATCGCGGATTGTCAGGCAGGAACTTAGATACAACAGTGTAATTATAGTTCATCAAGGCGGAAAAATATCTAAACTAATCAGACAGGTTCCCATCAATTTACCCCCTATGGCTATTATTGTCGACCTTTACTCAAGTATTATCACCAAATATCATCTACCTTGATCGAGTAGATGGATAAATTGGTGATAGTTGGATAAACAACTGGTTTACAGGTTTACACAAGGAAGTACCTATACTGTCCATTTCACCTCACATATTGATCACCTGCTACTAGATAGGTTACCCCTACCGCAAATGCATAAGCATTACCTACAGTAGCCAATACGCCATATTTCACCTTCTTAGAGCCATTTTTTTTTTTTTTTTTTTTTTTTTTTTTTTTTTGGCAAAATAATTGCCATATTTGACGGTCTCTGCAGGTAACTTACCTTTAAAACGCCCATGAGTAACACAATACTCAATATGATCATAAACACTTGGGTTCCAATAATGGCAATGTAAGCTATCTGGACACCTGAAACAAAAGAGAACAAACATGTAAAATTAAAGTAGACCGATTTTGGGTGTGTAACTAATAATTGTAGTAAGACCGATCTAACTAATAACTGTAGTAAGACCGATCTAACTAATAACTGTAGTAAGACCGATCTAACTAATAACTGTAGTAAGACCGATTTAACTAATAACTGTAGTAAAGCCGATCTAACTAATAACTGTAGTAAGACCGATCTAACTAATAACTGTAGTAAGTGTGATAATTCTGAGTTCTCAGAAATCCTGGATATTAGGACATTAGTAGACCGATTTTTACACGTAGTACCTCAGAAGTGGTGATTATTCGAATTTTGAATGATAAATAGTTAAATACTTGGTAATGCCATGAGTAACGGTAACGAGTTTTTCCAAGCCTCCATCGTTAGTCATTCAGAAGTTATTCAAGGATTTACAACCTTTTGGATAACCCTGTTTATTTAAGAGGCTGTAAAAATAAGAGCAGGTAATTTCAACTCCCTTTTTTCCTGAATTTTTATTAGACAGAAAATGGATGCAAATTACCGAATTACTTTTTTTAGGTTTTAAGAGTTATTTCGGACATTTCTCTAGACAGGTAAATGCTTAAATAGTAATAAAAGTAGCGTGAAACCGTAAAATTTGACTCCGGTGGTAAAAAGTAATGTCTTAGAATGGCACATGAAACCTGTTTCATGAATAATTCAATTAGGTTACAAGTTACAACACGAACTTCAAAGCCCTATACTTTCCAAAGAAGAATTTGAATAGGTCACCCATCCATGTGTAGACCACGCTCGACGTTGCTCAACTTCTTTGTTATACTGGAACCTAGTGTTTCCTATGTCGCCAAGACTTTCTTTGTTGGGATTGTTACGTATTGGGTATTTATTGTAAAACTTTTGTGTGGAAGAGTTTTATAAACGTTTTTAGTGACAGTAAGAAGGAATTGTGTCACTTTTTTTTTCAAACTGTGGGTGTTCCCCACTTGATGCTGTCTAGGGCTAATCGGGGTCTAAAGGTTCTGTACCAAATACATAAGACCTTGTTTACACTGGGGGAGTAAAGGTACTTCTCAGTCTCATTCTTGCAGTATAAACAGGGTATATTCTATTCTAAAGATTTTTCTGTCATTTCGCTGGGTTTAAACCAGCCCTTGGTTTGTCACGAGGCCCGAAATAGCCATTAGCACATCATGGTCCCGGATCCCAAATGGCGTATTTTGTTATTTTCTTTTTATGTATTATTGGAATTGGTAATTGACGTGAGAGAAAAGTCTATAAATCTTGAACACCGGACGGAGGCCTGGGTTCAATGTCCTTCAGAGTCGAAATTTTTTATAGTTTTGTGCTTGGAATACGGTTTGCACTCAACCCCATGAGGACATCATTTGACCTCTGACCAGCTACTTTGCCCGGTTGGGCGTCCCTGGTAGTTTCTAATAAAAGACAGCCCTATGGAACGTGTAGGTACAAACGTTTTCTTCCTCGTCCTCCTCGTCCATCGTCCAAGCATTTATTAGCGATAATAGAATTAGTAAAGAGTCGAAGAAAAATGCCTTGAAGTAATGTGAAAGCGATTCCGGGGTAAAAAAACAAGAAGAAAAAGAAAGGAATAGAGGAAAACAAAGAAACAAATAGAAAAGAGCAACATAAAACAACAACAACAACAACAACAACAACAACAACAACAACAGTAACAACGAGGTACGTACCATAGTAGACATCTTGAAACTCGTCAGCCTTCTTGATATTGGTACTGACTCTCCACGTGTAGATCAAAACCACGAGAATAGAGACGTTCTGAAAGCAGAAGAGAGAACACAAGTTACTTTATGGTGTATAGATTTATAGATATACTTTGAGCTATGTCCAAAGTCAACGGCCGTTGATCGACTGGATCAATGTCGACTGAAGCCGTACACTGCCTCGACAACATAGATTCACCTCGTTGATCAACGGCCCTCGACTATGTGTGGACATAGCTTTAAAATAATAAAAGTCGCCACCTGTTTGAATTTCAACTTGAGAAACTGTTTCAATTTTAACTGATTAACTGTTTCAATTTTTTCCATTTTAAGATAAAATATATTACCTATACGTATAAATCCCAATTTGAGGTAGGTACCTACGTAGTACCTACCTACATAAATAGAAATGAGGACAGTTCAGTTTGCGTCCAACCCTGCAATAAGTCCTGATTTTAGTCCCGAAGGAAGGTTTAGATACCCCATATTTCCATATTATGTCTTGTTTTTGTAGGTATATTAGGGTGAATGTTGCCTAGCCGTGTGAATGTTACCTAGCCGTTTGAATGTTATCTATCACCGTATACACGTTCACCTGGCCGTGTGAATGTTGAATAGCCGTGTGAAGGTTATATATGTACCTAGCCCCGTGATGTACACGTTCACCAATCGTGTGAATGTTGCCTAGCACCGTGAATGTTACCAGGCTCTGTTTCCAAGTTTACCTAGTCCCGTGAATCACCTGGTCCCGTTAATGTTACCTTGGTTCCGTTTACACACTTATCTAGCATCGTGAATGCTACCTAACTGAATCTTACCGGGCCCAGTGTACAAACAGGATACAGAACATATTCGGGACGTGGGTACATATGCACCAATGCACCTAGGTATAGTAATGCTGATGTGTGATCGCTTCTCTAGAGTTTGTAAATTGTAAATTTATTGTGATTTAGGTTTAATAGTTTTAGGTTTAGGAGTTTTAGATTTAGGTTTAGGAGAGTTTAGATTTAGAATTCTGTTTACAATGCCCATCTGGTCGAGTAGGTAAGTAGGTATCACAATAGAGGCTACCAATTTGAATATGTATAGGTGCATATTATATTACATAGGTTTAGGCACAAGCCTGTATGATGTATTATTGTACCTACTACCTAGCGTTGCCTAGCCGTGTGAATGTTACCTAGCCGTTTGAATGTTATCTATCACCGTATACACGTTCACCTGGCCGTGTGAATGTTAAATAGCCGTGTGAAGGTTATATACCAAGCCCCGAGATGTACACGTTCACCAAGTCGTGTGAATGTTGCCTAGCACCGTGAATGTTACCAGGCTCTGTTTCCAAGTTTACCTAGTCCCGTGAATTACCTGGTCCCGTTAATGTTACCTTGGTTCCGTTTACACACTTATCTAGCACCGTGAATGCTACCTACCTGAATCTTACCGGGCCCAGTGTACAAACAGGATACCGAACATAATTATTCGGGACGTGGGTACATAATATGCAACAATGCAGCTAGGTATAATATTGCTGATGTGTGATCGCTTTTTTAGAGTTTAGATTTAGAATTCTGTTTACAATGCCCACCTGGTCCAGTAGGTAAGTAGGTATCACCATAGGCTATCTATTTGAATATGTGTAGGTGCATATTATATTACATAGGTTTAGACACAAGCCTGTATGATGTATTATTGTACCTACTATACCTAGCGCCACGCCATATTCAATTACTCTCACTCCTGGCTATAACGTACCTACCTACCTACCAACCAATTTAAAACACCTACACACCCATGTAGGTAGGTACATGATAGGATATTTCAGAATATATTGTTTTTTTTTTTTCTGAATTAAAAAAAAGGAAACATTGAAAAAAGCGCGAAAAAAATCCCATCAGCCATTTCCATTAGTGTACTGACACTATTTCATCCCCTCTCTCTCTCTTTCTTCCGCTTCCTCTCTCTCTCTCTCTCTCTTCCGCTTCCTCTCCCTCTCTCTCTTCCGCTTCCTCTCCCCCCCTCTCTCTTTCTCCTTGCTCGCTCTATTTCTCTCTCTCTTTCCTATTGTCTCTTCATTTCTCTCTCTTTCTTCCGCTTCCTCTCCCTCTCTTTCTCTCTCTCTCTCTTCCGCTTCCTCTCCCTCTCTCTCTTCCGCTTCCTCTCCCCCCCTCTCTCTTTCTCTCCTCGCTCGCTCTATTTCTCTCTCTTTCCTATTGTCTCTTCATTTCTCTCTCTCTCTCTCTGCGGACCTGTCCTCCCACACGGGAAAAAAGTTGCATTTTCGCACTTGGCGAGGCGGTCGAAATCTTGCAGACACCCGACGGCGCCGATCCAGATACCTATTGAAGAGAAGAATATAATAAGTATGAATAATGCTTTATTTAGACTGTCAGCTTGGAACAAAATGTCCTAAAAGTTTAATAGAGCACCTCTTTATTGATAGAATTTGGCTTACAAATTCAAAGAGAGATGAAAAGTTTGTAATCAACCAATCTGCAATCAGATGACCTAACCAAGAGTTGGACTAAAAATGGTTTTTGAGGTGAAATAAAAAAAGTTTACATTATGATTATGGTACAGGTCATAAGATCAAGATGAAAAGTTTGTAATCAACCAATCTGCAATCAGATGACCTAACCAAGAGTTGGACTAAAAATGGTTTTTGAGGTGAAATAAAAAAGTTTACATTATGATTGTGGTACAGGTCATAAGATCGGTGTTTTATTATTAACTTTTATATGTAGATAGTTTACTTTCCCAGTCTGTATTCTGCAGAAAGAAACGCGCGAATCGCTGCTTGTTTTCTGGACGTCCTATGCCTACCAACAATTATCATCCTATACCACTTTTGTCTCAAAGCATAAGATCGAGGGTCTGTTACCAACTGGTTAACATATTGTTATTTCAGAAGAGAAATTATTTACCTGTATCTTTGGATCTAACAAAGTTGATGACTTTCTCTGCTGAATAATCATCATCTGTAGTTCCCTTATAAGTGTAGGGCTCCTTGACCCCCTGTGCAAACAGTAGGTACACAGGGAACTCTTTACTGTCCAAGTTAAATCTGAAATTAGAGGGAAAAAATGATAATCATAAAATATAAGTACAAACTACCTAAATCTCGTAAAAGTATATTTTTTTTTTTTTTTGCAACTATGATAGCATGTTGAATGAATCAGTTTCTCTCTACCAATGCAATACTGAAGTTAGGCACATTGCACATAGTTGGTGGTATCTAGATGGATGATCATTGGGCATTTGCAAGTTGCAGAGAGAAGAGGTAGTCTATAAATCCCAGAGTGGAATTCATCCAACATAATCTAGTAAAGAGTCTGCTCGGATTATATGAGCAGCTGAATCTTGACTAGATAACTATATAACTAAGCATCTTTCCCTGTACCTACACAAAAATCCCAAAGCAACTGAGGTGTAAGGCAACCCCTAAACTTGAGGGAAAATGCTGTTCAAATATGAAGGGGAAAGTAGCTTTTGTTGCTGAGTGGAAGCTAAATCACCTGTCACTAAAAAGTCCTTATGTTCAAATACAAATATGAAGGGGAAAGTAGCTTTTGTTGCTGAGTGGAAGCTAAATCACCTGTCACTAAAAAGTCCTTAAAAAAAAACTTTAATACCTCTTGGCTAGATCTTCATTGTCCCTCTCCCCGTAATCTTTCACTCCGACTTCTGCCACTAGAAAATCTGGTCGGTGTTTACTCGACTCGGCTACCTCCAGGAAAGCCTCATGTTTGGCTCCGTATGGATATGCAATGTCAAACTTAACGAGAGTAGTGTGAAACTTGGACAGGATCTGGAAAAAAAATCACAGTATTTAGTGGATCAGTACACTAGAAATCCCTCAAAAGGGGCCCAACAAGCTTTGCATTAGCTCGTTTTGCAATAATACCTATACATTCTCCACCTATCTCTTCTTATGGCCAGCTTAGTTAGCTTGGAAGGTAGTGCACCCACAAGGTGGGCCTTATACGGCCTTATACCTTATAGGGGCCCTTTGCCACCCAACCAGGACTTACCTTGTCAAAGGGGCCTTTTTTTTTTTTTTTTTTTTTTTTTTTTTTAAATCCACCGGTCGCTGCGAAAAAAAAGGTTTTTTCCCTCATCCCTCATGATAGATTCTTACAAATTATACCAAAAAATATCTAAAAAAGTCTGATACTAAAAATTATACTAACAGGTTCAAATTATACTAAATTTAGTATAAATTATACTGATCTGTCAACACTGAGAAAAGGACGCAAAGTGGAAGTTGGCAGTGACAGGTGACAGTGACGTAGAACTAAAAAAAATCCCTCCATAACTTTTAAAAATTCCCTCGAGAACTTCCTTTTTCCCTCCTTGTCAGGATGGTTGCATCACAATATTTTTAAAGGGGCAATATATGTTTTATTTTGAACGAACGAAGTAAGCTGGCTATTTCAACTTTGGTTGTTTCTACATCTGCGCAAATCTTATTCTTATGTGGCTTTTTCTACGATGTAGGTAAATTTCTGTACAAATTCAACGGTCATTAACTTGACTCCGAGGTCAGCCTCTCTAGTTTAGGTATAACTAAGCGCTAAAAGTCGCGGGTTCGGATCGAATCCCGTCCTTGGCGAACTTTATGTTAAAATAGATAAAGTTCCGAAACGGCCGGCGTTCTCCTATCCTGTCTTTTCTCTTCACTTTCGGGACGATAAGATCTCAGCAGTTAAAGTTATTTCTATCAAGCCTCTTGGAAAAGAAAACCTTGACTCCCATACTTGCATATTGCATTCCAAAGACCAAAGTTCGCAGATTGTCATTTCAATAATTTTAAATGGTGTGCCGAATGCATTTCACCAGCAAGCAACTGGAGGCAGTGGAGGTATTTTTCAGTTTACCTCCTTTCCCCTAAGCCACCTCTCCATCACACTGTTTTTCCCCTCCTACCCCTCGCGCAATATTTTTCCCCTCCCACCCCTCTCACCGTTTCGGAGTTTGCTCCATCAGCAGCCTGCGCATATAGATCAGCAAACACTCTCCCTGCATCAGCATGAAAAACGCAAGTCAGAAACGAAATTTTTCTCCCTCCCTCTCTCCCTGTCTTTCTCTCTCTCTCTTTCTCTCCCTCCCAGTCTTCCTTTCTCGCTCATTCCTTCCCTCCTTCCTTTCTCATCCTCGAAAAGGCATTTTTTCCTCCTATTTCCTGTTTTTGAAAAACTGGACCCATTCCAATACTTTTTCATTACTTACGTACGTAGTATTAGGTTCCCTTGACTTAATGTAGATAGGTACCTAATAGACAGTAAAAAAAAAAAAAATTGAAGGAAGCCTATTATTTTGCCAGTAGGTAGGTACCTACCTACCTACTCGCATTTAGAAAACTAAGTTTCGTACTCTTCCAATTCAATCTACTCTCCCTCCTTTCTCTCCTCTTCTAATACTTAGTTACGTGTACCTCTTTCTCAGTTCCTCTCTCTCTCTCTCTCTCTCTCTCTCTCTCTCTCTCTCTCTCTCTCTCTCTCTCTCTCTCTCTCTCTCTCTTTTTCCTCTCTCTATCTCTCTCCCTCAAGCTTACTTTTTTTCTCTCTTCATTTCTTCAAAAGGTCTCAACTGGCATTTAGTTTATGTTTTCCATCAAATCTGTCTCCTTCTTCTTCTTCCTCTCCTCCTCCTCCTTCTTCTTCTTCTTTTCCATCTCCTCCTTCTGTTTCCTCTTCTCCTTTTTTAACTCCTTCGTTTCTACATCCCATCTCTCCCACTCTCTCTCTCTCTCTCTCTTACGGGATTTTTCTCATTTTCCAACGCTTCAATCACGACCTCATTAATCATTTTTCTCTCTCCCTCCCTCCCTCTCTCTCACACACACTTTCTTCGTCTCTCAAAGGAATCTTTATTTTCACAAGGGAATTTCGAACTAACTCTCTCTCTCTTCCTCTCTCTCTCTCTCCCTCCCTCCCTCTCTCTTTGTCCCCTTTTCATCCCTATTTCTACTTTTTCATAAGAGTATTTTACTGTGATCCATTTCGATAACTATAGGTATCTAAGTGGTGAAACAATGGGAAATGAAAATAATAATAGCAATAAAGAAATAATAATATTGAATAATGTCGTCGACAATAGACCATTTTCTTACTATTGGGTCTGTAAACCTTGGTTGGATTCTAAAGTTCCTCTTATTGGGTGCTAAAAATTAAAAGAAATAAAAAATCCATCATCTCTCAATCCCTTAATTCCTTCTTTCCCCCTCTTTCTCTCTCCCACTCTCTCTCTCTCTCTCTCTCTCTCTCTTTCCTTTTTTCCTATCTCTCCCTTTCTCTCTCTCTCTCCTTTTTTCCTATCTCTCCCTT
>NW_007378891.1:0-67769 GCF_000475195.1 Diaphorina citri | reverse complement strand
TTTTTTTTTTTTTTTTTTTTTTTTCTTCTTCTTCTTCTTCTTCTTCTTCTTCTTCTTCTTCTCAGCAAGATCGTTTGAGAAAATTACGCTAACCGTTTTTCTTTTCTTCTTCTTCTTCTTCTTCTTCTTCTTCTTCTTCTTCTTCTTCTTCTTCTTCTTCTTCTTTTTCGTTATCATCTTCTTCTTTTTTCCGTTATCGTCTTCTCCTCCTTCTTCTTCTTCTTTTTCGTTATCGTCTTCTTCTTCTTCTTTTTTGTTATCGTCTTCTCCTTCTTCTTCTTTCTTCTTCTTCTTTTTCGTCTTCTTCTGCTTTTTGTTCGCCTTTCTTTTTGGCTTCTTCCCTGTTCTGTTCGTCTTCTTCTTCGCCTCCTATTTCTTCAAATTGTATTGTTCTTCTTATACATGATTGTAGTTTTTTCCCCCTTTTTTCTTTTTATTTGGTCGTCTTGTTCTTCTTCTTCTTCTTCTTCTTCTCCCGCTATCGTCTTCGTATTCTTCTTCTTCTTCTTCTTCTTCTTCTTCTTCTTCTTCTTCTTCGTCTTCTTCTTCTTCGTCTTCCTCTTCTTCTTCGTCTTCTTCTTCTTCTTCTTCGTCTTCTTCTTCTTCTTCTGCTTGAAAATTTCCCAGAAGACCAGCAGAAGATCAGGCATATCGAGGCCCTTGAACCATAAGTAGTCTACTGAACCAAAAAGATTAGGACTTCCAAACATTAAAATGTCGAAACAGCTTCCTCATCGTAGCAAAAATCTATCCTGCCTCCAACCCCTTCTCCTCATTCCAGCCTTCTTCCCCTCCAGAAAGAGAGAGGGAGGGAGAAATACAGAGAGAGAGAGAGAGAAAAGGAATTAAAAAAGGGGTGGGTCTCAAGAGGGATAAAAAAGGAGAGCCTAAGTGTGTGAGAGAGAAAGGATTAAATAGGGAGAGAGAAAGGAGAAAAGGTGGGAAAAAGAACCGTCTCCTCCCTTCCCTTACAATCATTTCACTGCTTCCTCATCGTCTCAAAAATCATTGCACTGCTTCCTCATCGTCTCAAAAATCATTTCACTGCTTCCTCATCGTCTCAAAAATCATTGCACTGTTTCCTCATCGTCTCAAAAATCATTGGACTGCTTCCTCATCGTCTCAAAAATCATTTCACTGCTTGCTCATCGTCTCAAAAATCATTGCACTGCTTCCTCATCGTCTCGAAAATCATTTCACTGCTTTATGAATGTTACCCGGTCCCGTGAATGTTACCTGGCCCCGTATACACGTTCAGTACGTTCACCTAGCCACGTGAATGTTGAATAGCAGTGTGAATGTTACCCGGTCCCGTTTACCTGGCCTCGTATACACGTTCACCAAGTCGCATGAATGTTACCTATCTCCGTGAATGTTGCCTAGCCGTGTGAATGTTACCTAGCCGTTTGAATGTTATCTATCACCGTATACACGTTCACCTGGCCGTGTGAATGTTAAATAGCGGTGTGAAGGTTATACACCAAGCCCCGAGATGTACACGTTCACCAAGTCGTGTGAATGTTGCCTAATAGCACCGTGAATGTTACCAGGCTCTGTTTCCAAGTTTACCTAGTCCCGTGAATTACCTGGTCCCGTTAATGTTACCTTGGTTCCGTTTACACACTTATCTAGCACCGTGAATGCTACCTAACTCCCTGAATCTTACCGGGCCCAGTGTACAAACAGGATACGGAACATAATTATTCGGGACGTGGGTACATAATATGCACCAATGCACCACCTAGGTATAGTAATGCTGATGTGTGATCGCTTCTCTAGAGTTTGTAAATTGTAAATATATGTTGATTTTATTGTGATTTAGGTTTAGGTTTAGGAGTTTTAGATTTAGGTTTAGGAGTTTTAGATTTAGGTTTAGGAGAGTTATATTTAGAATTCTGTTTACAATGCCCATCTGGTCGAGTAGGTAAGTAGGTATCACCATAGACTATCTATTTGAATATGTATAGGTGCATATTATATTACATAGGTGTAGGCACAAGCCTGTATGATGTATTATTGTACCTACTACCTAGCACCACGCCATATTCAATTACTCACACTCCTGGCTATGACGTACCTACCTACCAATTTAAAACACCTACACACCCATGTAGGTAGGTACATGATAGGATATTTCAGAATATAATGTATTTTTATTTTCTGAATTAAAAAAGGGAAACATTGAAAAAAAAGCGCGAAAAAAATCCCATCAGCCATTTCCATTAGTGTACTGACACTCTTCTCTCTCTCTCTCTCTCTCTCTCTCTCTCTCTCTCTCTCTCTCTCTCTCTCTCTCTCTCTCTCTCTTTCTTCCGCTTCCTCTCCCCCCCCTCTCTCTCTCTCTCTTTCTCTCCTCGCTCGCTCTATTTCTCTCTCTTTCCTATTGTCTTTTCATTTCTCTTTCTCTCTTACTTCCGCTTCCTCTCTCTCTCTCTTTCTCTCTCCCTCTCTCTCTCTCTCTTTCTCTCCTCGCTCACGCTATTTCTAACAAACAAATAAGCCAGCCTAATTTGATTTCCGCTCGGGGCGATTTTTATTATTATTATTATTATTTTTAATTTATTTATTTACCATTTAATTATTTGATTACTTTTTTTTACTTGAACAATTTCTTGAATGTACTGTGACTGGAGTGTGACCTGTTCTTCAGAATTCGAGTGGAAATCAGACTTAACCTATAGTAAATATACACTAAGATTAGGTAAAGGTAAAGGGGTGGGTATGGGTATTGCTTATTTGAAAAAAAAAAAGAAAAAAAAACTTGGTCTTCTTCAGTCTGAAAGAAAAGTTTTTTGTGTTCGTTGTTTTCATTAAGACAAACCTAATATTGAAGTTTCTTCTCTTTATTTTGAAAAACTTCAAGTCTCTTCTCATATTATCAGAAGTAGGGTTCTAATGCAATTGGATTAAAACCTAATGTTAACCCTTTCATGTTGTATGAACAACTTTCTGTTGGTTTGAAACATAGCGTCTGTCTATCAGGATATCACAGGAATTGACTTTTTAGAAGAGATTTGACAGAGGAGACTGTAAAGGCTAAGTTTTATCGCCCCGAAAGCGAAGAGAGGAGGACAAGATAGGAGAAAGCCAGCCGTTCCGGGAGCGAACCTTATCCGTTCAGGATAAAATCCACCCCGGGCGGAATCGAACAAGCGATCTAGCACTTACAAGGCAGACGCGCTACCCTCCAAGCTAACTAGACTGGCCAGAGTGGACATGATTGAAGAAAGCCAGCCGTTCTGAGAACCTATTTTATCATTTCATTTTCACTGAGAAGTAAGAGTAATGTTTTTCAGTTCAGTTAGGCCTAAAAAGGGTTAATAATAAAAAATTACTGTCCATGAATTTTTTAAGTCAATTAAAAGATGAATATTATTTTTAATACAATTCATTCCTCCAATACGATTTTATTATATTCATGACTATAAGAAAGTTGAAAAAAGTTGGAGTTTTGTTTCTCAAATAATAAAATTATTTCTTGCTTTCTATTTTTTTTTTTTTTTTTTTTTCAGTTGAGAAATCTTGAGAAAAGGAGCTGAATACAAATGAAGTAGGTAATATCTAATATTATTATTGTCATTGATTATTATTTATAATCAATAATGATAACGTTTGAGCAAAACATTTTGAAAGTTTTTGATAAGTTGGTGTGTATAGGTACCCATTGAAAACTTCAAAAGGCATTTTTTCCTCCTATTTTTCCTGTTTTTGAAAAACTGGACCCATTCCAATACTTTTTCATTACTTACATAGTATTAGGTCCCCTTGACTCAATGTAGGTACCTATCTACATATAATAGACAGTAAAAAAAAAAAAAAATTGGAAGGAAGCCTATTATTTTGCCAGTAGGTAGGTACCTACCTACTCGCATTTAGAAAACTAATATTCTTACTCTTCCAATTCAATCTACTCTCCCTCCTTTCTCTCCTCTTCTACTTAGTTACGTGTACCTCTTTCTCAGTTCCTCTCTCTCTCACTCTCTCTATCTCTCTCATCTCTCTCTCTCACTCTCTTTCTCTCTCTCTCTCTCTCATCTCCCTCTCTCACTCTCTCCCTATCTCTCTCTCTCATCTCCCTCTCTCACTCTCTCTCTATCTCTCTCTCATCTCCCTCTCTCTCTCATCTCTCTCTCTCTCATCTCCCTCTCTCACTCTCTCTCTATCTCTCTCTCATCTCCCTCTCTCTCTCACTCTCTCTCTCTCTCTCTCTCCTTTATCTATTATTTTATCTTGACAATATTATCTTGAGATCATAGAACTTAATTCACTTCTTTTCTTTCTTTTCAAAATCTTTCTCATATTATCCCTTTTCAAAGACGTCCACTTTGATGTTTCTGGTAGAGATTGACAATAGCTCCTGTGCTAGTCCTCTGACATGACTGTCGCCTATGACGAAACAATGCCCATTCTTGATAGGTACACGTGAGATGTCATGGTTTACAATGCTTGCCATGTTAGTACGGGGAAGATTTGCATGCTCCATGTCTAGTTGCTTAATACGCGACTCGAGTGATACAATAGTTTTCAAAGACGTTTTTTTCTTCTTCTTCTTCTTCTCCTTCCTTTCTTCTTTTGTCGGCGGAAGACAAAATAATAGATAGCTGCTACCTATATCCTTTCTTTTTCTTTATCCCTCCCTCCATCTCTCTTACACTCTCACTCTGTCTGTTCTTCTCTCTCTCTCCCTCTCTCTCTTCCTCCTTTCCTTTATCACCCTGTCTCTCTTCACTCTTTATCTTCCTGACCTTCCTTTTTTACTTTGTTCTACCTCCCTCTTCCTCTCACACTTTTTCTTTTCTATTATTCTCCTCTTCTTTTCTCTCATGTCCTTCTCTATTATTCCTTCTTCTCTTCTTCTTCCTTTTCTTCTTCTCCCTCTTTTTCCTCGTCTTCTTCTTCTTCTTCTTCTTCTTCTTCTTCTTCTTCTCACACACGACTTCTTGTTTACTTTATCGCTTTCTTTTCAAAGTTTTTCTTTCTTCTTCAACTGAGGAGAGTGTGGGATAGACCAGGGATGTCCAACCTTCTTAACTTTACTTATCCTGGGAAAAGAAGCAAGAAGACTTCAGTCTTCTTCTTCTTCTTCTTCTTCTTCTTCTCACACACGACTTCTTGTTTACTTTATCGCTTTCTTTTCAAAGTTTTTCTTTCTTCTTTAACTTACGAGAGTGTGGGATAGACCAGGGATGTCCAACCTTTTTAACTTTACCCTGGGAAAAGAAGTAAGAAGACTTCCATGAGCATTAACCCCACCCTTGATCAAACTTTATTTTGTACCTATACATTATGTTATACCATTTGTAAATATTTATTCTGTAAATAAAGTTTGATCTAATCGTTTAATAATAATAATAATAAGACTTCGTGAACGAATTAGTACCACTGTATCACACTATTATACCTATAGGCTTGAACACCGGACGGAGGCCTGGGTTCAATGTCCTTCAGAGTCGAAATTTTTTATAGTTTTGTGCTTGGAATACGGTTTGCACTCAACCTCATGAGGACATCATTTGACCTCTGACCAGCTACTTTGCCCGGTTGGGCGTCCCTGGTAGTTTCTAAATAAAAGACAGCCCTATGGAACGTGTACAAACGTTTTCTTCCTTCCTGCTCTCCTTCCTATCCCTCCTCGTCCAAGCCTTTATTAGCGATAATAGAATTAGTAAAGAGTCGAAGAAAAATGCCTTGAAGTAATGTGAAAGCGGTTCCGGGGTAAAAAAACAAGAAGAAAAACAAAGGAATAGAGGAAAACAAAGAAACAAATAGATAAGAGCAACATAAAACAACAACAACAACAACAACAACAACAACAACAGTAACAACGAGGTACGTACCATAGTAGACATCTTGAAACTCGTCAGCCTTCTTGATATTGGTACTGACTCTCCACGTGTAGATCAAAACCACGAGAATAGAGACGTTCTGAAAGCAGAAGATGGAACACAAGTTACTTTATGGTGTATAGATTTTTATAGATCTATATACTTTGAGCTTTGAACTATGTCCACAGTCGACGGCCGTTGATCGACTGGATCAATGTCGGCTGAAACCGTACACTGCCTCGACAACATAGATTCACCTTGTCGATCGACGGCGACGAGAATAGAGACGTTCTGAAAGCAGAAGATGGAACACAAGTTACTTTATGGTGTATAGATTTTTATAGATCTATATACTTTGAGCTATGTCCACAGTCGACGACCGTTGATCGACTGGATCAATGTCGACTGAAACCGAACACTACCTCGACAACATAGATTCACCTCGTCGATCAACGGCGTCGACTATGTGTGGACATAGCTTTAAAATAATAAAAGTCGACACTTGTTTGAATTTCAACTTGAGAAACTGTTTCAATTTTACCTGTTTAAGATAAAAGATATTACCTATACGTATAAATCCCAATTTGAGGTAGGTACCTACCACTACCTACATAAATAGAAATGAGGACAGTTCAGTTTGCGTCCAACCCTGCCATAAGTCCTGATTTTAGTCCCGAAGGAAGGTTCAGGTACCCCATATTTCCATATTATGTCTTGTTTTTGTAGGTATATTAGGTATACGTGTAAAAAGGAAGTCCATATGAATTGTGGACTAAGGAACAGTCCTAATCCTGGATAAACATAATAAATTTATGTAGGTATTATACCTATCTACAAACCTTCATAACATTATGTGCCTGGGTATTTATCAGATCCCCACACAGTGAAGTCCCCCCCCCCCCCCCCCCTAAAAATACAACAACAATATCAACAACAACAAGAACAACACGAACAACAACAAAGTCAAGAATAGAAATACCTAAATAATCCACATCATTAATTATGTAAGGTGAAGCTAAGAGCCTCTTCCCAATTTTTCGTATGTATCACCGCATTGGGTTCTAACTTGGACCCCCACTCGTGACAATTCTGAGAACCACTGTACTACAGATGCTACATGGCAGTATACACGTTCAGTACGTTCACCTAGCCACGTGAATGTTGAATAGCAGTATGAATGTTACCCGGTCCCGTGAATGTTACCTGGCCCCGTATACACGTTCAGTACGTTCACCTAGCCACGTGAATGTTGAATAGCAGTATGAATGTTACCCGGTCCCGTGAATGTTACCTGGCCCCGTATACACGTTCAGTACGTTCACCTAGCCACGTGAATGTTGAATAGCAGTATGAATGTTACCCGGTCCCGTGAATGTTACCTGGCCCCGTATACACGTTCAGTACGTTCACCTAGCCACGTGAATGTTGAATAGCAGTATGAAATTACATATGAATGTTACCCGGTCCCGTGAATGTTACCTGGCCCCGTATACACGTTCACCAAGTCGCATGAATGTTACCTATCTCCGTGAATGTTGATAATTCAGCCCCCAATAAGACATAAAGGTTTTCCCCTTTCATAAATAATCCACTCCTAAATCCCTAATAGGATTTAGATAGAACGTGTCATGAGAAATATACTTTCCATAAAGAAATCCCCAGTACTCATCCTTCCCTAATACTACAACCAGCGTCAAGGCAGAAGGAGAAAATAATTATGCAAATAAACATAAGGGATGTGTCTAAATCTCTGCTTGAAGTACTTGACCCTTTACTAATCCTAAACTTTTTGCCCCTTCAATTTTCAACCCAAAATCTTTCTTGCAGATTCAAATTTTACCTTGACTTTATTCTTGCCCCTTCAGTTTTCCCCTCAATTTCTTTCTTGTCCCTTCAATTTTCTTTTTTATCCCTTCAATTTTCTCTGTATTTCTTTCTTTTCAATTTAATGTCCCCTCTACTTCTTTATTGTCTCTTCGATTCCTTATTAATTTATTAATTTCTTGTCTCTTCAATTTTCCCTCGTTTTTGTTTCTGTCCCTTCAAGGTTCCCCTAATTTATTACTAACCCCTTCAAGTCTCCCTTAGCTTGTTCTTACCTCTTCAATTTTCTCTCAACTTGTCGCTCGTCCTTTCAAATGTTTTTCAACTTTATCTTTGTCCCATCAATTTCCTTTTGTCTTGTCAACTTCTTTCTTGTCTCTCCAATTATCCCTAAACTTCTTCCTTTCCCTTAATTTCCCATCAGCTTCTCTCGTGTCCCTTCAATTCCTTTCTTGTCCCTTCAATTTTGTTTAAATTTCCCCCATTCCCCCACCTCCGATGGCCAATTTAATGGAAAACGGGATTGGAAATTAATATTCAGTCGACAAAAAGCCCCGGGGTTCCTTTAGAAAGGGAAATGGGGCTTGATATCTTTCCGACAAAGAGCCGCTCTTCCAATATTCAGTCGACAAAAAGCCCCGGGGTTCCTTTAGAAAGGGAAATGGGGCTTGATATCTTTCCGACAAAGAGATATGTAATATAATAACCTTCTGGCTGGCCATAAAACGAAAGGTATCTAGGTAAAGAGAGGAAAGAGAAAGGAGAGGAGAGAGGAAGGGAGAGGGAGAGAGTGAGAGAGAGAGAGAGAGAGAGAGAGAGAGAGTGAAGGGGAGAGAGAAAGAAGAAAATATGAAACAGATGAAGAGGGAAAGAGAGATCGAGAGAAGAAGAAAAGATAAAAGGGAAAAGTTAGAAAGAGAGGAAGAAAGGAGAGAGAGAGAGAGAGAGGGGGGGATAGTTAAATTACTTTTCAAAAGAAGGACCGTTTTGTAACATTGTAAGTATTTAGGTACCTAACTTCAATACCTACATACATAATTATGTAGATATACTTAGATATATTATGTATCTTAGCCACTTGTTCTAGAAATTAGCCCGAAGCAAAAGGGGTACAAGAAGAAGAAGAGCATAGATTTATAAGTTTACATTGGACTCGAATCGAAAGACCAAGGGAACTTCTAGCAAGCATACTGCTTATGTAGGTAATTTCCCTTCAATTTGATTTGCTATGGACTTTATCTTCCGGGTAACCTATGAATTATTCATGCAGGATTTTTTTTTTATCCACTTCATTTCTTCGAGTGAAATCCAGACATGAGAAGTTCCAGGAAAATATTGTCTGTTCCAGTATTAGGTATTTATTTATTTTAAGAGATTTGATAGAGGGAACTGTAACTCCTAAGGTCTTATCGTCCCGAAACCGAAGAGAAAGAAGACAGGATAGGAGAAAGCCAACCGTTCCGAGAACGAACCTTATCTTTTCAGAATAAAATCCGCCCCGGCGATAACCGGACTCACGAAGTGCTTACAAGGTAGAAGCGGTCGGCTGCGGTTTCGATTCTCGCCCGGGGCGGATTTTATTCTGAACAGGTAAGGTTCGTTCTCGGAACGGCTTTTGCTTTCTCCTATCCTGTTATAATCTTTTCGCTTTCGTTACGATAAGACCTCCGTTATCACAGTTCCCTCTAAACCTCTTCAAAAATGTCATGTCAAATATCAAATAGGTTCCCTGGTATGATGAACACCCTATCACTTCGTTCGTCCAAATATGTAGGTTCCCTGATTTGATAAACACCGTTTTCATCCTGCGATACGTTTAGCGTGAGTACATCATATTTTTATTGCTAATATTTTGTTTCTGTAGTGGTTCTCAAAGTTGTGTCATCTGCAGTCAGCACTTCCCGTTACCTTGGAATAAAATATTAAGGTATGAATAAAATTGAGCAGGAGAATGAGATAAGGAGGAGGAGGAGGAGAAGGAGAAGAATATGAGGAAGATAAATAATTACCAAAGGGGAATGAAGAAGACAAGGAGGAGGAGGAGGAGGAGGAGGAGGAGGAGGAGGAGGCAGAGAATCCTGAGAAGACCGAGGAGGAAAAGGAGATTTAGAAGCTGAGAGGGGCTAAATTTGTCAAGACAGACTGTGTGTGGCGGGCCTCAGGTATAGGGAATTTGGGATAAGGGAGGTATGTTATCCTGTCAACAACGTTTGAGAGATGCTGTTTCACATTCCAGAATTCCACACATTATTACTCTGCTGCTGTTTCATTCTCAGCCTCCTCTCCTCTTCCCACTACTCTCCCTACAAGTCTCCCTTGTCTCCCCATCATCCTCTCCTGTGTACGTTCCCCCTTTGTCTTCTCTTCCTCATATGTATTATAATCCGTCTCCAAATCAATCTCTTCCTCCCCCTTCTTCTTCTTCTCTTCAACGCCCTCTTCTCTCTCATCCCAGCACTCCTTCTCTCCTCCCTCTCCCTTTCCCCTTTTACTCTCTTCTTTCCCCCCACTCTCTAGTTCTTTTTCCCACCTCTTCCTCCCTCTCTTCCTCATCCTATAATCCGTCTCCAAAGCTCTCCCTTCCCCCCTTTTCTTCTTCTCTTCAACGCCCTCTTCTAATATGGCGGCTAAAAAGAGCTTTTGTGACAATATCTCGTCTCCGGTAATTTTTTTCGAGAAACAATGAATTGAAAAGTTGTTTGTATTTTTATTTCCTACATTTTACACTTTTCTTCTAGGATGTACCGTAATCCCGTACCGTAATTATTTTTCCAATATGGCGGCTAAAAAGAGCTTTTGTGACAATATCTCGTCTCCGGTAATTTTTTTCGAGAAACAATGAATTGAAAAGTTGTTTGTATTTTTATTTCCTACATTTTACACTTTTCTTCTAGGATGTACCGTAATCCCGTACCGTAATGATTTCTCCAACATGGCGGCCAAAAACGAGGTTTTCTCACAATATCTCGTTTCCGGTATTTTTTTGTGAAGAACAATGAATTAGAAAGTTGTTTGTATTTTTATTTCTTACATTTTATACATTTACACTTTTCTTCTAGGATGTACCGTTATCCCGTAATGGTCGATCCCGTTTTTGGGATATGCTGCTACTATAGGGAAATCCTTAAAAATTGTCCAATATATTGAAATACTATATAGAATTGTATGTTTTCAAGTATGCTGACTTGAAAAAAGTGGATATTTTGCCGATTTAAGAAGCTATATTACAGATGGACAAGATGGCGGCTAAATAAGACGAATAAATTAATTTCCTATTCTTTTAATACTATAGGGAAATCCTTAAAAATTGTCCAATATATTGAAATACTATATAGAATTGTATGTTTTCAGGTATGCTGACTTGAAAAAAGTGGCTAAATAAGACGAATAAATTAATTTCCTATTCTGTTAATCCAATTTAGGCCAAGCTGTACATAATTTCGACATGTTACGGTGCGGTGGTGGTACCGAATTTGCTGTTGAATACTGATCTCAGGACAACTTTCAGTACCTATATGGTGTCGATCAATCGTGTCGACAACGTAAGTTATAGAGTCAGAGTGTGCAGGCTCGTATAGAACCTACCCAAACTTGACATTTTTTTTTTTTTTTTTTTTATTTTAATTTAGGTATTTCATGTTGAATGTTTTGTTAGTTATGAAATGAAAATAAAAACATTACCTATATACCTATTACCTACCCACCTATTTCTGATAATAAATCTACCTTCGAACATGACCATACATAGGTACTTCATAAAAGTGCTAATTTTTATGCTCGCCTTGGAATTTATGATTATGCAATGTGCCATAAAAACGTAATGTCTTTCAGAGTTTCAGAAGAGCTGAAAAGTAAAAGAGATCACGGTTTATACTGTCTGAAGAAGAAGCAGGAGAAGAAGAAGAAGAAATGAAATACGACGAAAGAAAATAAGGAAAAAAAACCGATAGCTGATAGAGAGCGAAAAAAGAAAGAATATTTCACCTCGAGGGATAGAAGTCAAAATGAAAAAGAAACCTTGGTGATGATTATTCTGAAAAAAAAAAAATCATTTTCCAAGATGATGAAGAAAAAATGCAATTTGCGTTGATAATCCTACATACATAATTATGTAGATATACTTAGATATATTATGTATCTTAGCCACTTGTTCTAGAAATTAGCCCGAAGCAAAAGGGGTACCTACGGAGTAGAAGTACAAAGTAGGGAAACGCCGAACCCTTCCGAACACAACAGAAAAAGAAGAAGGAAGAGAAGAAGAAGAAGAAGAAGAAGAAGAAGAAGAAGAAGAAGGAGAAGAAGAAGAAGAAGAAGATGAAGATGAAGAAGAAGAGCATAGATTTATAAGTTTACATTGGACTCGAATCGAAAGACCAAGGGAACTTCTAGCAAGCATACTGCTTATGTAATCACTAATCTTGTCTATTAAACCGTCCCTCATATTCGACCAGATTATCGCATCTATGTCCGTTTGAATGTAGACTTCCCTAGATAAAGTGATTATCGCATCTATGTCCGTTTGAATGTAGACTTCCCTAGATAAAGCTGTACGATCAAGTTTCCTTGTCTCGTGATTAACACATGATCCCGGGCTATCATAATTATAAGTAGGGGAAGTTAAGTTAGATAAAGCTGTACGATCAAGTTTCCTTGTCTCGTGATTAACACATGATTCCGGGCTATCATAATTATAAGTAGGGGAAGTTAAGTTTGATTCGTTATCAATAAGGGCGGCTGATGTTGTGCTGTTTGACTTTATGTTGGTTACATCTGATGTGCGGGAGTGATTGGTGTCGATGTTCGTCAAATTGAACGTTACTGCTCTAGACCTAGTCACTACCTGAGGCGTCAGATTTTCACTAACATGCTTATGTAATTTCCCTTCAATTTGATTTGCTATGGACTTTATCTTCCGGGTAACCTATGAATTATTCATGCAGGATTTTTTTTATCCACTTCATTTCTTCGAGTGAAATCCAGACATGAGAGAAGTTCCAGGAAAATATTGTCTGTTCCGGGAAAATGTTGTCTGTTCCAGGTATTTATTTTAAGAGATTTGATAGAGGGAACTGTAACTCCCAAGGTCTTATCGTCCCGAAACCGAAGAGAAAGAAGACAGGATAGGAGAAAGCCAACCGTTCCGAGAACGAACCTTATCCGTTCAGAATAAAATCCGCCCCGGCGATAACCGGACGCACGAAGTGCTTACAAGGTAGAAGCGGTCGGCTGCGGTTTCGATTCTCGCCCGGGGCGGATTTTATTCTGAACAGGTAAGGTTCGTTCTCGGAACGGCTTGCTTTCTCCTATCCTGTTATAATCTTTTCGTTTTCGTTACGATAAGACCTCCGTTACCACAGTTCTCTCTAAACCTCTTCAAAAATGTCATAACCCAATTCGTTCAAATATCAAATAGGTTCCCTGGTATGATGAACACCCTATCACTTCGTTCGTCCAAATATGTAGGTTCCCTGATTTGATAAACACCGTTTTCATCCTGCCGTACGGTTAGCGTGAGCACATCATATTTTTATTGCTAATATTTTGTGTTCTGTGTAACAGTTAGTGGTTCTCAAAGTTGTGTCATATACAGTCAGGACTTCCCGTTACCTTGGAATAAAATATTAGGGTATGAATAAAATGGAGCAGGAGAATAAGATAAGGAGGAGGAGGAGGAGAAGGAGAGGTTCCCTGGTATGATGAACACCCTATCACTTCGTTCGTCCAAATATGTAGGTTCCCTGATTTGATAAACACCGTTTTCATCCTGCGATACGTTTAGCGTGAGTACATCATATTTTTATTGCTAATATTTTGTTTCTGTAGTGGTTCTCAAAGTTGTGTCATCTGCAGTCAGCACTTCCCGTTACCTTGGAATAAAATATTAAGGTATGAATAAAATTGAGCAGGAGAATGAGATAAGGAGGAGGAGGAGGAGAAGGAGAAGAATATGAGGAAGATAAATAATTACCAAAGGGGAATGAAGAAGACAAGGAGGAGGAGGAGGAGGAGGAGGAGGAGGAGGAGGAGGCAGAGAATCCTGAGAAGACCGAGGAGGAAAAGGAGATTTAGAAGCTGAGAGGGGCTAAATTTGTCAAGACAGACTGTGTGTGGCGGGCCTCAGGTATAGGGAATTTGGGATAAGGGAGGTATGTTATCCTGTCAACAACGTTTGAGAGATGCTGTTTCACATTCCAGAATTCCACACATTATTACTCTGCTGCTGTTTCATTCTCAGCCTCCTCTCCTCTTCCCACTACTCTCCCTACAAGTCTCCCTTGTCTCCCCATCATCCTCTCCTGTGTACGTTCCCCCTTTGTCTTCTCTTCCTCATATGTATTATAATCCGTCTCCAAATCAATCTCTTCCTCCCCCTTCTTCTTCTTCTCTTCAACGCCCTCTTCTCTCTCATCCCAGCACTCCTTCTCTCCTCCCTCTCCCTTTCCCCTTTTACTCTCTTCTTTCCCCCCACTCTCTAGTTCTTTTTCCCACCTCTTCCTCCCTCTCTTCCTCATCCTATAATCCGTCTCCAAAGCTCTCCCTTCCCCCCCTTTCTTCTTCTCTTCAACGCCCTCTTCTCTCTCATCCCAGCACTCCTTCTCTCCTCCCTCTCCCTCTCCCCTTTTACTCTCTTCTTTCCCCCCACTCTCTAGTTCTTTTTCCCACCTCTTCCTCCCTCTCTTCCTCATCCTATAATCCGTCTCCAAAGCTCTCCCTTCCCCCCTTTTCTTCTTCTCTTCAACGCCCTCTTCTCTCTCATCCCAGCACTTCTTCTTATATTATTTCAATATATTGGACAATTTTTAAGGATTTCCCTATAGTAGCAGCATATCCCAAAAACGGGATCGACCATTACGGGATAACGGTACATCCTAGGAGAAAAGTGTAAATGTATAAAATGTAGAAAACAAAAATACAAACAACTTTTTAATTCATTGTTCTTCGAAAAAATTTACTGGGAACGCGATATTGTGAGAAAACCTCTTTTTGGCCGCCATATTGGAAAAATCATTACGGTACGGGATTACGGTACATCCTAGAGAAAAAGTGTAAATGTATAAAATGTAGAAAATAAAAATACAAACAACTTTCTAATTTATTATTATTAGAAAATTTTTATCGGAAACGAGATATTCTCGAAAAACCCCTTTTTTTGGCCGCCATTTTGATAAAAAGGCCGCCATTTTGTTCGTAAACATGGTTTTCGGTGTCACCCCTTCCTAAAAGTTTTATATGGTCCAAATAAAGGTCCATGCCAAATTTGGTGCTTTCCTGACGAAATGCAGCTTTTTTGACGTTGGGCCACCGACTAGGAGTACACAAAGTAAGGAAACGCCGAACCCTTCCGAACACAACAGAAAAAGAAGGAACCGTTGAATTTATGACTTATTTATTCAACTCAAGGAACGCAAACATCCCAGTAAGCAATACAAAGGGGGGGATTCCCTGTACAAACGCACGCTCTTTTATCCCACGTTAGATAGGAAGGCGTGCCAACCATTCCCGTTTTGTATAGCGTCAATAAATTTTCACATACTGAAATCTCAATAAATTCCCCCGCATGTTATATGCGCGACTTGATGGTTGTTAATAGAGAATGAGGAAGTTAGATGAATGGGGAGGAGACAGAGAAAGGTGGGGGAGAGGGTAGGAATGTGAATTAGGGGAGGGAGGGAGGAAGGTTGAAGGAAGTTGGAAGAAGTGGGAAACAGAAGAAGGTGTGGATTGGAGAGGTGGAGATGAGGGTAGAAAGGGAGCTACGTTGGTGAGGGAGAGAGTGTGGGAAAGAGAATTCAGGTATGAGAGAGGAGAGAGAAGGTGATGAGGGAGAGATGGTGGAAAAGATAATTTGGGTGGGAGAGCGTGGACAAAAGGTGAACGTTCTGAGAGGGCAGTAAGAATTTTGGGGAAAGAGTAAGAAAGGTTGGGGAGGAAGGGAAGGTGTTTGGGGTGGGAGAATGGAAGGTGGGAGGGAGAGGGTAGGCATGGAATTGGGGTGGGAGGGAGGAAGGTTGAAGGAAGTTGGAAGGAGTGGATTGGAGAGGTGGAGAGGAGGGTAGAAAGGGAGAGTGTGGGAAAGAGAATTCAGGTGCGCGAGAGAGAGGAGAGAAGGTGATGAGGGAGAGATGGTGGGAAAGATAATTTGGGTGGGAGAGCGTGGATAAAAGGTGAAGGTTCTGAGACGGCAGTAAGAAATTTGGGGAAAGAGTAAGAAGGTTGAGGAGGAAGGGAAGGTGTTTGGGGGTGGGAGAATGAAAGGTGTGTGAGGGAGAGGGTAGGCATGGAATTGGGGTGGGAGGGAGGAAGGTTGAAGGAAGTTGGAAGGTGTGGATTGGAGAGGTGGAGAGGAGGGTAGAAAGGGAGAGTGTGGGAAAGAGAATTTAGGTGTGAGAGAGAGAGGAGAGAAGGTGATGAGGGAAAGATGGTGGAAAAGATAATTTGGTTGGAGAGAGGTAATAAAAGGTGAGCGACAGCGCATAAAAGGTCATGGTTCTGAGATATTTTACTATAATTAGATATAGATATTAATACTCGTATATATTTTGTGTTTCTAATTGTATTATGTATAAACATTGTTAACATACTATCATGTATTTGGACAATAAAAATAATTGAATTGAGGGCAGTAAGAAATTTGGGGAAAGAGTAAGAAGGTTGGGGAGGAAGGTGTGCGAAAGGAGGGAGGGAGTGGAAATATTACTGCCCTTATTCCCTCCTTCCCTCCTCTAGTTTCCGCTGAAGATAAGTGAATATGACAGAGGAAGAGAGAGAGCTAGGAGAGAGGGGAGAAGAACAACGTAATTACAGTACAGGAAGAGAGAGAGAGATAGATAGAGAGCGAGAGCGAAAAGGAGAGAAGAGAAAGAGGAAGAGAGAGAAAGAGTGAAAGAAAGAGAGAGAGAGCGAGAGAGAGGGCGAAAAGGAGATCTGAGAAATTTAAATTCATACCATTGTGTTGTAATTTTTGCCATCATTGAACATTGAGGAACCCCTTAGGTACCCGAATATTTTCAATGAGTAGGTATCAGAAAAAGCTGGCCGCTAGGTCGAGGGTTCGATTCACACCCGGGGTGAACTTTATCCTTAACAGGTGAAGTTCGTTCTCGAAACGGATTGAATTCATCCTGTCCTGTGCTCTTTCTCCTTTCTATAAGACTTGAGTATTTAATACTTTTGATTGAACATTCTTGTCAAATTTCATTGAAATCGGACGAAAGAAACCAACCACTCTCTCTGTCCACCCCATCCTCTCCAAACCATAAAGTAAAATTCCTTGACCTTTTCTCCATCATATCACAATAGACGATGCTCACTCACATATTAGATAGGAAAACTTTTATATTGCCTTTTTTCGTTTATTACGGCTTGAAAAAAAAAAAAAAAAAAAAAATCTACAGACATAACTAATGCTTTTAGGTACTTACTTTTATGAGAGGTAAATTTTAATGATGAAACTAACACTTATAAATTAGGATCACGACGAAGAGGAAGGGAAGAAGAAGAAATAAGATAAGAAAATGTTGGACAAATTTAATATTCCGGGGGAAAATAAAGTAAAAAGACTTAACGGGTGACAAATAAGTCCCATTTATTATTTCTAAAAATGAAGAAGAAGAATAAAAAAAAGGAAGGGAGAATAAATGAGAAGTATAAGGAGAAAGAGAAAGTTTAGGAGGAAGAGAAGGAGGAGGAGAAAAACAAGGAGAGAAGGAAAAAGAAGGCGGGGGAGAGGAAGAAGATCAGAATATTTTGGGTAAAAGAAGAGAGAGAATTAAAGAAAGATAAGGGTAAGGGAGATGAGAAAGCGTAAAAGAAGAAGAAGAAGAAGTAGAATTGAATTGAATTGAATTGAATTGAATTGAACATTATTCCATTTATTTTTATAAATTGTTGAACATAAAGAACATAAAAGAAGAAGAAGAAGAAGAAGAAGAAGAAATAGAAGAAGTAGACGAAGAAGATGGCAAGTTTAAGAAGCTGTGGAGGCAGAGAAGATGAAAGAAGGTGAAAAGGAAAAGGAGAAAGTGGTGAAGAAGGAAAAGAATAAAAAGGATGAAGGAAAAACATTATTTATCCTCATTCCTAGTTTCATTCTGCAGTTTTCATGCTTGGAGGAATATTGTCATCCGTCAAAAGGTACGTTAACCCTCCGAAGAATCACAGATCATTAGTATTCTACCTACCTATTTCTACTCATTTAATGTACTAGTGATCAACTTTTGAGAGAAGCAGCCTCCTAAAGTCCCGAAAGAGAAGAAGAGATTCAAAACGGGTATGCCTAAACTTAGAGTCGTGGACATCAAATGCAAAACTGCTGATTCACACATCTATGTAAACGTAAGGTAGTTCGCCATCAGGTCAGTTCCAGTTTGATGAGAGACATACTACGGGATGGGCATGCTACGAAACAGATCACAAGTGTCTAATGTAGTAGTTAAATTGCTTCGTTTTGCTACGAAATAAAAACGCGGTGGTGAAACACCCATCTTTTTTTGTATGTATCACTAAATCCCTATGCGCGAAACCACAAATCCCTCAAGGGTTAATTCGGTCTCCTTAATACGCTAATTTTTCATATCTATCATTTAGGTTGAACGTAATTCTCCCCCTCCCTGAATTCCCTCCCTCTCCTCTCCCACCACCCTCCCTCCTCCTCCTCCATAATTTCTCTCCTGCCTCCTACCTAATCCCCTAAGGTAAGGGAATGAATTTGCACAAAAATAACAAATTTCTCCGAGAAAAATATAAATTCCCCGTTTGAATATTTTTACTTAGAAGTGGGGGATGGAAAGAGAAAGAGAGAAAGAAAGGGAGAGAGAGAGAGAGAGAGAGAGAGAGAGAGAGAGAGAGAGAGAGAAAGAAGGGGTATTGAGGGAGGGAGGGGGAGAAAGGACACAGAAATATAGAGAGGTGCGGGAAGAGAAAGTATTAAGGGAGATAAGAAAAGGGAGAGGAATACAGAGAGAGGGAGAGAGAGAGTTTTCTTGAGGAAAAGCAAAGCAACAAATTAGCACGAGGTACTTGTTTGCATAATTAATCATTATCATCCTTGATGGATAATACTCAAGAATACTGTGAGACTAGAAATACTTACCTACATAATATCTAGGAATCTAGGTTAATAGATACCTAACTCGTTGTTAGATAACTAGCAGAGATAACTAGTAGTTAGCTACCTGGTAGTTAGATAACCGTCTCCTCCTCTCCTTTACGCGTTTGCCCACGGTTAGCCTTTCTCTTGTAATATCGTTATCATTAGTGCCTCTTAGATTTAATTGTTATTACCTGGTATAGTTAGATAACTAGTAGTTAGCTACCTGGTATAGTTAGATAACTAGTAGTTAGCTACCTGGTATAGTTAGATAACTAGTAGTTAGCTACCTGGTAGTTAGATAACTAGACGAGAATATCTGGAGATTAACGAACACTTCAGCATAAGACATAAGATTGTAGACCACAGATTTATTCGCATAAAAATTGTTTTAAGATCAATATAGGTAATATTATTCGTCAGGCGGGGAAAAAGAAAAAGTAGAAGAAGAAAAGGAGTAGGAGGAAGAGGAAGAAGAAGAAGAAAAGGAGGAGTATGAACAAGAACAAAAACAAGAAGACGACGAAGAAAACAAAGAAGAAAGAGTAAGAGAACGAGAATTAGGAAAAATATTAGAATGGAGAGGAGGGTGAGATTAGGAAGAAGGAGGAGGAGAAGAAGGGAAAGAGGAAGAAAAAGAAGAAGGAGAAGAAGAAGAAGAAGAAGGAGGAAAGGAAAAATCATAATAGACTGTGGGGGTACATTCACCTCTGGTATAAAGGGAAGGTGTTTTTTTCCTCTTTATATAAAAACAGCCCCGTCGAGGGAAAAAAATACCATTTTCCCCTCACCTACACCTCCTCTGGGGTTTTTCTCATGAAAAAATAATGGATAAAAAATATATTAAAATAAAATTGAATGAGAGATTTTTTCTCCTTCCTTTATTTATTAATCTGTAATGAAATATCTTGCCTTGCATTTGAATTACTTTTGGTTCGAACTCCAGTTCAGTCCTACAAACCAAAACCTCCCACCGAATTTAACACGGTGAAAACTTGGCCGTGAAATTTCTGTGGGGTTAAGTGGCAGAGAATGATAGGTAATTTCGCCCTAGTATCAACATTACAATTCTTTTTTATGGGTTTCTTCTTTTTCATTTTTATTTTATTGTTTGAAAACTTAAAAAATCTTGTTTTCTTTTTTCTTTTCCTGTTGGCAATGATAACTTTTGTTAGCTTCTGGTTTGAAAAGTCGATGTTATAAATGTAAATTAACGTATGTACGCCCTCCGATTCATCCACGATTTTCGCCTCCTTCCAGCGCATTGTTATTTTTGTGAAGGTTTTACACAGCTTCTATCTGCCCTCCTATCTATAAATCTATCTATCTATTCTATGATCAAATCAGACTGCTCAATGAGCAGTGCTCATTTTCGGGGTTCATTGATTCCTCTTCCAATCTAGCAACGCAACACCGATTTTTGTAGGGGAAAGGAAGAGACAGGCAAAAATAAATAGAAGCGTCGTTTGAATATTAATAGACAATATCCACAATGTTCTATGCTGATCAATAGAAGACGGTTAGTTTAATTGAATTATTTTAACCAGTCAGGTGGAAATTGAAGAGTTTATTCAAAGAAGGGCCATCACCGAATTCCAGAATCAAGTCCCATGTTCTCAACTCTACACTGCCACCGGTTTGTTCCTATGATTAGGTATGTTTTCCAAAATCACCTTTATACCTAACGCTTCGATGGCTTGCTGGAAAAATAAATGCTTTGTGGATTTCAGACCTCTGAGGTTCTTCAGCCAAGAACCAAACCTTCAGCCAAGAACCAAACCTTCTTTAAAGATCCCTTTAACCAGAATGGCTTCATCTTCAAGACACCAAAGTGGAGTATCAGCACTGTGTACTCTACAGGTACCTCTACAATGGCACGTTTTTCCAGTTAGCTCTTCCTCTTATCCCTTCTCCACATCCACCCCATCCTTTTCCTTATATCACTTCTCCACATCCACAACCTCTCTGCACCTTCTCATCCCCATATTTATCATCTCCATCCCATTTCCACAGCCAAGGTTAATTTAGTCCGTCCTCATCCCTCGGAGTACTCGTGGAGAAAAAAAAAAAACGTAATTATCTTTCTACCAAGCACATCCAAGCGTGGAAGGGGAAGGTGTTTGGGGTGGGAGAATGGAAGGTGGGAGGGGGATAGGGTAGGACTGGGAATTAGGGGAGGGAGGAAGGGTGGATAGAGAATGAGGAAGTTAGATGAATGGGGAGGAGACAGAGAAAGGTGGAGGAGAGGGTAGGAATGGAATTAGGGTGGGAGGGAGGAAGGTTGAAGGAAGTTGGAAGGAGTGGGAAACAGAAGAAGGTGTGGATTGGAGAGGTGGAGATGAGGGTAGAAAGTAGAAAGGGAGAGTGTGGGAAAGAGAATTCAGGTGTGAGAGAGAGGAGATAAGGTGATGAGGGAAAGATGGTGGGAAAGATAATTTGGGTGGGAGAGAGGGGGTAAAAGGTGAGCGACAGCACATAAAATGTCATGGTTCTTAGAGGGCAGTAAGAAATTTGGGGAAAGAGTAAGAAGGTTGGAAGCCATGAAATGTGTGCTGAAGGAGAATTCAATTCATTTGTTAACACTATTGAAAACGATTCCGCATAAAGATAGCTCCAAACAAGATAGTAAAACTGTTGAAATTCAAAAACTTAGAACCAACAAAGCTAAGGATCACGGTCAACTGGATGTTGTAGATTGAACACAAGTGTGCACATTGATATAAGCAAGATACTCGTACAAACAAGTGGCGGAAATACGCTTTATCTGGGTTGAAGAAATTTACAAAAGGAAGATGGTTTTTAGTTTCTGTCTAATCTAAATTGTCTCGATAAATTTTCGTCGAATTTTAATTTTGTAGTCTTTTCAAACAAGAAGAAGAACAAAAGGAAGAAGAAAGGTAGAAGAAGAAGAAGACAGGAAGAAGAGAAAGACGAACTAGAAGAGATGAAAGAGAAAAGAAGAATTTATAAGAATAAAGCAAGAAAGCTGTGATTAAACTTGAAGCAATGAATATATTCATGGAAAGGTTAAGAGAAAGGATGAGGCTTTGGTATTAATAGATATACTCGTACTTATTACACATAGGATAATGAGACCCCAAATGGAATTGGGACAAAAGACGATGTAAAAGAATAATACCTAAGAATAAGACATGAGATATAATAATCCAATAAAGCAACCACAAATTGAAGTCTTGGTATTGCCATCTTCTACTGGTCCTGTAACTGAAATTGTTTGGCAGAATGTGCCTTCTTCGAGTGCCCTACCCGTTTTGTTTTGGACATAATGATTGAACGAGGGAAAATTGAAAGAGTTCCAACTACAAGATGGCGTTTCCTTTAGTTTCTCTGGTTGTTTTTCTGATTTGATGAAACTTGGCAACAATTGTCTCGTTTCTCTAGGCGCGATTTGAACTTTTATTCCCTCTTTTCTTCTGTAACTTATCATTCTCAAATATGCTCCAATGAACATGAAGAGTTCGAAGCGATACGATGTCCCAATTTTCCCATTAATACAACATTGAAATTTAGTAATACATGTTACAGTTATTATTTCATACACTAGATTCACTACAACATACTGTACCTACATAACATCATCCTGTACTTCTAGTACACAACAACATCCATACTGTAGGTACTATACAAGAAGATATAAGAAGCAGAACACTCCAGACGATGGAGCGATCATAAAAAGTTTGATGGCTTTATGTTGTAGATTGAACACAAGTGTGCACATTGATATAAGCAAGATACTCGTACAAACTAGTGGTGGAAATACGCTTTATCTGGGTTGAAATTTACAAAAGGAAGATAGTTTTTAGTTTCTATCTAATCTAAATTATCTCGGTAAATTTTCGTCGAATTTTAATTTTGTAGTCTTTTCCTTTGAACTATAGCTATCAAACTCTATTTGGTAGGTATTTCTATGAGTTTCTGGAACAGAGAAACATGGATTGTTTGTTTAGAAAAGGTTTACGTCGCTTTTAACGATGAAGGTTGTTGTTGTTGTTGTTGTAGCAGCTTCAGATTTAGACGAATGGTGATGGCAGAATAAAATGGCAGGACGATTAAGGTCTTCTCACGACGAGACAGGGGTTATACGTCGCGGGTTTCAAACTCCATTCAGCGAAAAATTACAAACCTACTCATATTGACCTCACAAAGCCCGAGTGGGGTAGGAAAAAGAATGCCATACGGGATCACCCAAATGGTTACTCGGTCACCCATCCAGATACTGTCCACAATCAGCATTACTTAACTTCAGTGATCCCTTGGGAACTGGTGACAGAGTTGGAAGTACGTCTGGTCCATTCAACGTGCTATTGGACTTATTGGTGCTGGTATTGCAGGCTAAGAAGAAATGTCTACTTGCATGTTTATTTGACCCGTGTAAAAGAGGGTTTAATGGAAAATGTGTATGGCCAGTGTGAATGAGGGTTTAATTGAAAAACTTTGGAGCCCGGAGAAGTTCATATTTCCCTATTGTAAAACTTTTCATCACTTTAAACCATCTCATGCTGCATACTGCTCCATTTGTGCATATTATGTTAACATGCATCACCGAATTTGCCGAAAATGCGGGAAAAAAACTAATTGTGAACTCGGATTGATTTACTAAACGCATGATATTATAACTTATCTAACGTAACAGATGTAAGGACTATGTAATCTGCAAGACCAATGCCCTAAATCACCAATGTACATGTGTATGGCCAGTGTGAATGAGGGTTTAATTGAAAAACTTTGGAGCCCGGAGAAGTTCATATTTCCCTATTGTAAAACTTTTCATTTCATCACTTTAAACCATCTCATGCTGCATACTGCTCCATTTGTGCATATGTTAACATGCATCACCGGATTTTTTGCCCTTTTTGCGTAAAACGGTTTTTTGAATAGAACGTGGTGCCCTCTATCTTCCAGCGTTTGAACTGCAGTGATAACTTTTTTTTCGATGAGTTACAGCGTTTTTTGTAAACATTCTTTTCAAGGATTTTGATGAAAAATTGAAAACTTTAAAGTTAAATACCTATCTCAGTTTGATGATTTTCATTTATTGCCCTTTTTGCACCCAGCCTCAATTGTGAACTCGGATTGATTTACTAAACGCATTATATTATAACTTATCTAACGTAACAACACATGTAAGGACTATATAATCTGCAAGACCAAGGAATTGGATTTCGAACATTTTCATAATGCCAGAATGTGTAGTCTGTGTGTTTAGGTTACACAATCAGTGTTTCTGTTTAACACTGTTAGTATAATGGAACAACTTGTTATAAGCTGACAGTCTAAATAAAGCACTACTTGTACTTATAATCACCTAATTAATTGCAGGTTTGGTCAATTTTTTGATGCACCAGTTCATGGAAAGACCGCTTCTTTCGCTCACTGAACAAATTCGGTGATTGTGCCTAACATAAAAACATGATATAGGTACGTCTATTGCCTATGAATTATCTATCTAGTTGTGGTGACCATTCTGGCGAAGATAAATTCAAACTTTCAATTTGGTATCAGAAAAAAAGAGTGGTTGTAGAAGGGCGATAAAGAGAGGAAGGGAGGTTTAACACGGTGGAAACTTGGCTGTGAAATTTCTGTGGGGTTAAGTGGCAGAGAATGACAGGTAATTTCGCCCTAGTATCAACATTACGTTTCTTTTTTGGGTTTCTTCTTTTTCATTTTTATTTTGTTGTTTGAAAAATTAAAAAATCTTCTTTGTTTTCTTTTTTCTTTTCCTGTTGGCAATGATAACTTTTGTTAGCTTCTGCTTTGAAAAGTCGATGTTATAACTGTAAATTAACGTATGGACGCCCTCCGATTCATCCACAATTTCCGCCTCCTTCCAGCGTACTGGTATTTTTGTGAAGGTTTTACACAGCTTCTATCTGCCCTCCTATCTACAAATCTATCTATCTATTCTATGATCAAATCAGACTGCTCAATGAGCAGTGCTCATTTTCGGGGTTCATTGATTCCTCTTCCAATCTAGCAACACCGATTTTTGTAGGCGAAAGGAAGAGGCAGGCAAAACAGAAGCGTCGTTTGAATATTAATAAACAATATCCACAATGTTCGATGCTGATCAATAGAAGACGGCCGTTTGGCATCAGCGCCATTAATAAAATTGAAAATAAAAAGCGCTTTTCATGCTTGATAAAATATCTGGAATTCTTCAAAAGACCATCTGTAGTTTTAAGGGGGGGAAATAGTTTTCTTTGCGTTCTTCGCTTTTGAGGGAGAAATTGAAAAGGGCGGATTCGATCTGCTTTTAGGCAGTGATTTTTTTTATCTCTAGGAGCTTCAGAAAAGAAGTTTCAACAAAGTCGGAAAATATGAGGTCCACCCCAAAAATATCGAAACCTAAAAAGAGAAAATATGAAAATAATACCTACAGACAATAAAGAAGAAATTGTCTTTGTGGAAACAACTGCAAAAAATAGTAATGAAAAAGATACTCAAATAAATTAATGTAAAAAATGGTGGCGATATGAGAACCGAGAAGCACTTATTGCAAATTAAAAATGTTACAAAAATATTCATGAGAGAGACTTGAAATTTGGTATGTAGATGTCAAATGTGACAAGGATGCGACACGAAACTTTTGGTCAAGACCGGTGCAATCGTTGGCGGCGTTTTACCGCTTTTTGGCGGTTTTCGGTGTAATTTAACAATATCTCGGGAACGGTATGAGCTAGAAACTTGAAATTTGGTATGTAATTCACAAATAATGTGACAAGGATGCAACACAAAACGTTGAGATAGATGCTGCGGTTGGCGGTATTTTTACCGCTTTTGGACAGATTTCGACCGTTTTTTGGCGGTTTTCAGCTATACCGACTAAACTGTTAGAGATATAGCTATCTAACTAAACCACTAGTCTTGTCTCGTCTCGTCTCGTCTCGTCTCGTCTCGTCTCGGATACTATACCCGAACGGTCTCGGAGCGTTCTCAGATCTCAACAACTACTGTAACATGAGATTGTACACTGTACGTGAGTGTACGCTGTGTACACCCAAGGGAAAGTAGGTAAATATGTATACTATACTATCAAGTACGTTTACCTACTCCTACACGGAATTTACCTGTCATAAAATTATTACAACCTGAGGGGCTTTCATTTATGTTTACTTTCAATTTGGAAAAAAAAACTGTGTTCAAAATTCATTATCCCCGTTATGCATATGAGAGGATATGGCTAGATAGGTATACCTATGTATTTAGTTTAATTGAATTATTTTAACCAGTCAGGTGGAAATTGAAGAGTTTATTCAAAGAAGGGCCGTCACCGAATTCCAGAATCAAGTCCCATGTTGTTCTCAACTCTACACTGCCACCGGTTTGTTCCTATGATTAAGGTATGTTTTCCAAAATCACCTTTATACCTACGCTTCGATGGCTTGCTGGAAAAATAAATGCTTTGTGGATTTCCAACAGACCTCTGAGGTTAATAGCGAGATAGGAAGAACACGTTGCTAATGTTTTAAAAAATGCAGAGAGCGAAGAACGAGAGTAACCTAAATAAGTATGACAAGAGAAAAAGAGGAGAGGAAATGAATGATGTCATGCTACGAATCTCAGATATAAAAATAAAAGAGAAGAAGAAGAAGCAGAAGAAGAAAAACAAAAAGATGGAAATGTAAAACATAAAAGAAGATGATGAAAATTGTTGAGATACTTTTAATGTACAGAGAGGTATAGGAACAACGTTTTGTACTTTATGGAGGAGGGAGAGAGAGAAAGTAAAAAACAGAATATATGAACGAAGAAGAAGAAAAGGAGGAAGAGGAAGAAGACGTTAAAAACAAAGCAGCGTGGGAAAAAAGAGGAACACGTATACGAAACAAGAAGAAGAACAAAAGGAAGAAGAAAGGTAGAAGAAGAAAGGAAGAAGAGAAAGACGAACTAGAAGAGATGAAAGAGAAAAGAATTTATAAGAATAAAGCAAGAAAGCTGTGATTAAACTTGAAGCAATAAAGATATTCATGGAAAGGTTAAGAGAAAGGATGAGGCTTTGGTTTTAATAGATATACTCGTACTTATTACACATAGGATAATGAGACCCCAAATGGAATTGGGACAAAAGACAATGTGAAAGAATAATACCTAAGAATAAGACATGAGATATAATAATCCAATAAAGCAACCACAAATTGAAGTCTTGGTATTGCCATCTTCTACTGGTCCTGTAACTGAAATTGTTTGGCAGAATGTGCCTTCTTCGAGTGCCTACCCGTTTCGTTTTGGACATAATGATTGAGCGAGGGAAAATTGAAAGAGTTCCAACTACAAGATGGCGTTTCCTTTAGTTTCTCTGATTGTTTTTCTGATTTGATGAAATTTGGCAACAATTGTCTCACGATTTTTTGTAATGGATTTTTTCAATGACCTTTTTCAATTTTAATGCTTTTAGGGATTCTCTCCGATTCCCTTGTGTTGACCCAGGATAGTGCTTTTTAGAGGACATCTTACTCAACTATACACATAACACTCAACCTAATAATAGAAATTAAGAAGAAGAAACAATGGTAGAAAAAAAGAAACTCAGGTGTAAAACATTTTTTTTTTTTTTTTTTTTTTTTTTTTTTTTTTCCTTTAGGCGCTTTAACACTGTTAGATGACAGGTCGTTCGCGCCGATTCCACACTGCGATTATATTTTAGTATACAGATTCAGTTGTTTCAAATATGATAACAGGGAGTCGACGCTCTCGACGTCATCTGACAGAGCAGGAGGTGTCGGAAGTGAGACTCGGATATGGCGATGGAGGGGGCAGGTGAGGATGTGTTGTACAGAGAGTATCTCGCCACACCTACAGGTAGACGGAGGGGCACGTTTGAACAGATGGCCATGGGTTGCCCGAGTGTGGCCGCGATTCTCATTCGGCATATCACCACCTCTTCATATCTGTTCTGCCTATCACAGGAAGACCAGGGACCAATGATGGGCTTTATAGATTTTAGTTTATTAGAGTTGGGAATACTGGACCATGAATTTTGCCAAAGATCTTTTGTCAGTTTACAGATGAAAGGTTTGAAATCTTCTGGACATTTGAACTTTTATTCCCTCTTTTCTTCTGTAACTTATCATTCTCAAATATGCTCCAATGAACATGAAGAGTTCGAAGCGATACGATGTCCCCGTTAATACAACATTGAAATTTAGTAGGTACTACATATTACAATTATTATTTCATACACTAGATTCACTACAACATACTGTACCAACATAACATCATCCTGTACTTCTAGTACACAACAATATTCATACTGTTAGGTACCTACTGTACAAGAAGATATAAGAAGCAGAACACTCCAGACGATGAAAAAGAGACAAATCCAAAATCCCAACTGCAAAATGTAAACAAAATACTAGTAGACCCGTATTTACAAAATTAAACAACATCAATAAAGATGTCTTCGAGATAATTGAAACCAATTCCAAAACTTGCCCCAAAAGTGATGAATATTCCACAGAACGAAAATATGCACAGACATCGAACAAACAGTTTTCCCTTGAACAGGACTGTAAGGTCAGAAACGAAAAGTCTACCCAAAACTGTACTAAAATGAATAGGTCCAAATTACTCAGCGAAAGACATAGTGAAATAAACAAACAAATTGAAAATGTTTCTAAAAATGAGGAAACTAAAACCAGATGTGAAGAAAATCCAGGTGATGTTGATCATCAATTGACTGAAAAAGAAGCAACCACTCAAATGAAAGATTCCCAAATTACAACACCATTTAACATCGATAGTGCTGATGATAATCCTACATGTACTCTATCAACAGAATATTTTAATGGTAATGATGCACTGGTAAAAAGCAATTTGACTATGGATAACAACAATGACAAAGCGATTGCTAAGGAAGAACAACCTCCATTATTTGACTATTTCACTACAAGTAATGAAACCTGTAAAGGAAAAGAGAGTGAGAAAAATTCTTCTACAAATACAGTGAGTGATACAAATACTAATACTAGGATTTTTTTGAAGTGCCAAATTTTCAAAAAACTACTTAATTTCCGACAAAGTTCTAAAATTGGAAAATTAGACAAGAAAAATAGTGGATTTTTCAATATTTCCGTTGAAAGTAGATCTACAGAATTTTTGAAGTGCAAAATTTTCAAAAAACTACTCAATTTCCGGCAAAGTTCAAAAATTGGAAAATTAGACAAGAAAAATAGTGGATTTTTCAATATTTCCGTTGAAAGTAGATCTACAGACGAAATATGCAAAACGGATTGCGAAATTACAAATTGCAATGAATCAGATATTTCAAAAGGCATAGGTTTACGAATAATCCAAGACAATTATTCGTCAACGAAATCCCAGGTCTCAGATTTCGATTCGATAAATTCAAATGACTCGTTAAAGGATAAACATGATTGTATGAAAGTAGTAAATATTTTGACGAGTAAATTGAACCCTGAAGAATTAGAAGCCATGAAGGGGTCTTCATATTATGTATTTCAGCATGTTTAGATAATTTTCCAGCAATTTTATTCCCAGCATGTTTCCTTTTACAACTCGTGCTGTCCTGACCCACTGAACTTTGATAACCAATCTCAGTGGTGTAGTGGTTAGCGTATTTCGAATCCAGAGGTTGGTGGTTCGACTCGGAATGAAGGCATAAAGTTACCGAGGAACGGGATAGGAAAAGGTCTACGCTAGGAGATGGTATTTCGGATCTGGAAGTTGGTGGTTCGAGTCTAAGTCCTAAAATTTAGGTGCATGTATTGATTGGGGAACGACATTTCTGATGCATTTCTCGGGTTAACCGGCTTACCACGAAAATTCCTTCTTTTTGACCGAATATTTTTCCCCCCCTACAAAAAAATTTAATTTGGTGAAGCATCGTCCTAGGAATGCCACAGTCTCGGCTTTGACCTGAGGGTTCTTGTTGTCGAGGGCCGCTATAACGTCTTCTAGGATAGCCTCTAGTGTGGTCTGTGGAAGGAAAGAATCAGTTTATAAAAAAAAAATACATTTTTGTCCACACCTATTTATTGCTTGTACCTGCGGTACTTTAAGTTTGGGGGTACAATTGTTGTAGTAGCAGCAGGTTCACCAAATTACACAATGTCTTCACTTTCTGAAACTGGGAGTTTTAGGAATCTTGCAGTGGCTATTGGGCTCCTCCACAAATCCATGGGTGTAAGGGTGGTGGGATTTTTGGGGCAATTAAACAGATGGTGAGTGTCATGTGGGGATCCTCTGCATAAATCACATTCATTCAGGATTGTGGGGTCAATACGGCACATATTATGAAAAGAGAGTGAGAAACATTCTTTTACAAATACAATGAGTGATACAAATACTAATAATACTAGGAGTTTTTTGAAGTGCAAAATTTTCAAAAAACTACTCAATTTCCGGCAAAGTTCAAAAATTGGAAAATTAGACAAGAAAAATAGTGGATTTTCCAATATTTCTATTGAAAGTAGGTCCACAGAAGAAATATGTAAGACGGATTACGAAATTACAAATGATAATGAAACAGATATTTCAAAAGGCATAGGTTTACGAATAATCCAAGACAATTATTCGTCAACGAAATCCCAGGTCTCAGGTTTCGATTCGATAAATTCAAATGACTCGTTAAAGGATAAACATGATTGTATAAAAGTAGTAAATATTTTGACGAGTAAATTGAACCCTGAAGAATTAGAAGCCATGAAATGTGTACTGAAGGAGAATTCAATTCATTTGTTAACACTATTGAAAACGATTCCGCATAAAGATAGCTCCAAACAAGATAGTCAAACTGTTGATTTTCAAAAATCAAGAACCAACAAAGCTAAGGATCACGGTCAACTGGATAGTCCACTTATCAAAGGAGACATTAAAGACGATTCAGAATCAATTGATAAACAATCTTTGAAAATTCAAACAGATAGTAACCAATGTGAAAAATTAGTTGCATCGTATGAAGAAACGAGTGATCATCAGACTACAAATAGTAAAACTGACACTACTCAGAAAACAAGCGCATCTGAGAAAACTAAACTTTTGAACAAAATGTTTGGTAAAAAATTCATTGCGAGAGTATTTAAAAGCAATACCTTCATAAATAAAAATAAAAGTGATGAAAAACAAAGTTCAGAACAAAATCCAGTAGGTTGTGAAATTAAAAATACAGATTGTACCAAAGAACACAAACTCATCAATGAAAAACTTTGTGTTGAAAATTCAAATGATATTGGTATGGGAGACAGAGAACAAATTGAAAAGGAAAATGAGTTCAGGACACTGTCAAAGGGATCAAAAAATTGTAACATGGGAGATGCGCGGGAAGTCTAGAATACGGCAGCAAGTAAGCGGTAAAGTTTCTAACTTGAAGAGATGCTCGAGGTTTGAAAATCTCAGCGTTTACAAGCCTTGAAATAGAAAAATAGAAATAGTTTATTTTTTATTTTAGTAAATCACTTGTATTTCACGAAGCGTTCGATTTCCCGTTAACAACAATGGAAACTTTTTAAGTGACTTAGAAGAAAACTTTTTTTTTTTCTGACCAAACCACGAAATACTGTGGAAATGAAGGGTTCGTCCTTAACATTTGAAGAGAGAAATATACTTGCAGGTATGAAATATCTTGCCTTGCATTTGAATTACTTTTGGTTCGAACTCCAGTTCAGTCCTACAAACCAAAACCTCCCACCGAATTTAACACGGTGGAAACTTGGCTGTGAAATTTCTGTGGGGTTAAGTGGCAGAGAATGACAGGTAATTTCGCCCTAGTATCAACATTACAATTCTTTTTTGGGTTTCTTCTTTTTCATTTTTATTTTACTGTTTGAAAACTTAAAAAATCTTCTTCGTTTTCTTGTTTCTTTTCCTGTTGGCAATGATAACTTTTCCTGTTGGAAAAGGAAAGGAAGAGGCAGGCAAAACAGAAGCGTCGTTTGAATATTAATAGACAATATCCACAATGTTCGATGCTGATCAATAGAAGACGGCCGTTTGGCATCAGCGCCATTAATAAAATTGAAAATAAAAAGCGCTTTTCATGCTTGATAAAATATCTGGAATTCTTCAAAAGACCATCTGTAGTTTTAAGGGGGGAAATAGTTTTCTTTGCGTTCTTCGCTTTTGAGGGAGAAGAAAAGGGCGGATTTGATCTGCCTTTAGGCAGTGATTTTTTATCTCTAGGAGCTTCAGAAAAGAAGTTTCAACAAAGTCGGAAAATATGAGGTCCACCTCAAAAATATCGAAACCTAAAAAGAGAAAATATGAAAATAATACTGACAATAAAGAAGAAATTGTCTTTGTGGAAACAACTGCAAAAAATAGTAATGAAAAAGATACTCAAATAAATTAATGTAAAAAATGGTGGCGATATGAGAACCGAGAAGCACTTATTGCAAATTAAAAATGTTACAAAAATATTCATGAGATGAATTTCAAAATGAAAAAGAACAAAAATAGCGAGATAGGAAGAACACGTTGCTAATGTTTTAAAAAATGCAGAGAGCGAAGAACGAGAGTAACCTAAATAAGTATGACAAGAGCAAAAGAGGAGAGGAAATGAATGATGTCATGCTACGAATCTCAGATATAAAAATAAAAGAGAAGAAGAAGCAGAAGAAGAAAAACAAAAAGATGGAAATGTAAAACATAAAAGAAGATGATGAAAATTGTTGAGATACTTTTAATGTACGGAGAGGTATAGGAACAACGTTTTGTACTTTATGGAGGAGGGAAAGAGAGAAAGTAAAAAACAGAATATATGAACGAAGAAGAAGAAAAGGAGGAAGAAGACGTTAAAAACAAAGCAGCGTGGGAAAAAAAGAGGAACACGTATACGAAACAAAAAGAAGAACAAAAGAAGAAGAAGATGATGAAGAAGAAGAAAGGTAGAAGAAGAAAAAGAAAGGAAGAAGAGAAAGACGAACTAGAAGAGATGAAAGAGAAAAGAAGAATTTATAAGAATAAAGCAAGAAAGCTGTGATTAAACTTGAAGCAATAAAGATATTTATTCATCATGGAAAGGTTAAAAGAAAGGATGAGGAGGCTTTGGTATTAATAGAAGATATACTCGTACTTATTACACATAGGATAATGAGACCCCAAATGGAATCGGAACAAAAGACGATATTAAAGAATAATACCTAATTAAAAAATAAATAAAAAAAACATGAGATACCTATAATAATCCAATAAAGCAACCACAAATTGAAGCAATAAAGCAACCACAAATTGAAGTCTTGGTATTGCCATCTTCTACTGGTCCTGTAACTGAAATTGTTTGGCAGAATGTGCCTTCTTCGAGGGCCTACCCGTTTCGTTTTGGACATAATGATTGAACGAGGGAAAATTGAAAGAGTTCCAACTACAAGATGACGTTTCCTTTAAGTTTCTCTGATTGTTTTTCTGATTTGATGAAATTTGGCAACAATTGTCTCGTTTCTCTAGGCGCGATTTGAACTTTTATTCCCTCTTTTCTTCTGTAACTTATCATTCTCAAATATGCTCCAATGAACATGAAGAGTTCGAAGCGATACGATGTCCCAATTTTCCCATTAATACAACATTGAAATTTAGTAATACATATTACAGTTATTATTTCATACACTAGATTCACTACAACATACTGTACGTACATAACATAATCCTGTACTTCTAGTACACAACAACATCCATACTGTAGGTGTAGGTACTATACAAGAAGATATAAGAAGCAGAACACTCCAGACGATGTGGATGGAGCGATCATAAAAAGTTTGATGGCTTTATGTTGTAGATTGAACACAAGTGTGCACATTGATATAAGCAAGATACTCGTACAAACAAGTGGCGGAAATACGCTTTATCTGGGTTGAAATTTACAAAAGGAAGAGATAGTTTTTAGTTTCTAATCTAAATTGTCTCGATAAATTTTCGTCGAATTTTAATTTTGTAGTTTTTTCCTTTGAACTATAGCTATCAAACTCTATTTGGTAGGTATTTCTATTTTTTTTTTCTTTTTTTTTCAAATAGGTGTGATAGAGGGAACTGTAACTGCTGAGGTCTTATTGTCCCGAAATCGAAGAGAGAAGGAAGACATCAAAGCTAGCCGTTATGATAACGAATATTATCAACCATAATAGTCATTTTCGTCATCAATGTCTGCAATGTTTTCATGTTTGTCTAGTATTAGGTAATCATGCAAATTCTGTTATATCCTCTCTTCTTACTTTTTCTTCTTAGTCTTCTTTTAATTTCTTTTTCTTCCTAGTTCTTTTTCATCGATCTTCATGTTCTTCTTCTTTCTAAATTCAATCCAAAAATTATTCTCATATTCAGGTTTAGTGATTATCTACTCCACTGACAACAAGATATGAAATGTGTAGTGAACCAACCATATTAACATTGATATGTATAGTAGCGTGGCTGTATATTCATCAATGTCTGCAATGTTTTCATGTTTGTCTAGTATTAGGTAATCATGCAAATTCTGTTATATCCTCTCTTCTTACTTTTTCTTCTCAGTCTTCTTTTAATTTATTTTTTTCTTCCTAGTTCTTTTTCATCGATCTTCATGTTCTTCTTCTTTCTAAATTCAATCCAAAAATTATTCTCATATTCAGGTTTAGTGATTATCTACTCCACTGACAACAAGATATGAAATGTGTAGTGTACCAACCATATTAACATTGATATGTATAGTAGCGTGGCTGTATAGTGTACCAAACATATTAACATTGGGAACATACTCAACACATCTCTAGTGTAAAATTCACAGCTTCAGCAATATTCGTCAATACATTTCTATGCTAATTTCATACAGGTTTTCAAAAAGATATTTTTTCCACTATGTTTGATAGAGGGAACTCTGTAACTACTATGGTCTTATCCTCCCGAAATCTAAAAGAGTAGGAGGACAGGATAGGAGAAAGCCAGCCGTTCCGAGAACAAAATTTACCTGTTTAGGATAAAGTTTTCCCCGGATGGGAATCGAACCCGTGACCTAGCGCTTACAACGACTCGTACCCTCAAAGCTTACTAAGCTGGCTTGTCTGAACATCTCGACTACTTCCGATTTTTTGTAATGGATTTTTTCAATGACCTTTTTCAATTTTAATGCTTTTAGGGATTCTCTCCGATTCCCTTGTGTTGACCCAGGAGAGTGCTTTTTAGAGGACATCTTACTCAACTATACACATAACACTCAACCTAATAAGAGAAATTAAGAAGAAGAAACAATGGTAGAAAAAAAGAAACTCAAGTGTAAAACAATGTCCTAATATTTAGCCACAATCATTAGTATTTTGGACAGCGCAAAGTCTAATAAATTAAATTAAACATCGTAGTGTTCGAGTATCACAGGTTCCAAACATGTGGTTGTTTGCCACCCCAACTGATTCTTCCAAACCCAACAAATCAAAATTAGGACCAATCCAGATTGATATAGGTGAGCTTGAATCTATTATTAGAGCGGCTCGCGCAAAAATTCGACCAAACGAAACAACCAAAGATGTATTGGAAAAGCAAGAGAATATTGTCAAACTTAGTAAAGACTTCATTCGAACGGTGACGAAAAATCCCAACTGCATGAAAGAACATTACAGTTTGAACATAGAGGTCAAAGAAACAAAAAGTATTGAGATCCCTACAACCAAATGTGAACAAAAACAAACAGGAGCCAAATCAAGCAAGCGGACGGATTATAAAATCATTGATGCAACGATTGATCCTAAACTGTTCTCAAGTGATGTCATGAAAAGTTTTGGTGAAGATAAAAAGATAAAAAAGCTCCGTGTAATATGCTTAGTAAGAGTCACTGAAAAACCTTCGGCTTCATGGAAAAATAGTTTTGAATTTTTAGTGCCGAACAAAAATCAAGATAAACACTTTACTAGTGAACTTATTGAAATACAAGAAGTATTCATTGAATGGCAAGAAGAAAATACTGATGGGGATTTGGTGAATGAAAATGATAACAAAAATAAAGAAAGGGTGAAAAGAGACAAATCCAAAATCCCAACTGCAAAATGTAAACAAAATACTAGTAGACCCGTATTTACAAAATTAAACAACATCAATAAAGGTGTCTTCGAGATAATTGAAACCAATTCCAAAACTTGCCCCAAAAGTGATGAATATCCCACAGAACGAAAATATGCACAGACATCGAACAAACAGTTTTCCCTTGAACAGGACTGTAAGGTCAGAAACGAAAAGTTAACCCAAAACTGTACTAAAATGAATAGGTCCAAATTACTCAGCGAAAGAAAAAGTGAAATAAACAAACAAATTGAAAATGTTTCTAAAAATGAGGAAACTAAAACCAGATGTGAAGAAAATCCAGGCGATGTTGATCATCAATTAACTGAAAAAGAAGCATCCACTCAAATGAAAGATTCCCAAATTACAACACCATTTAACATCGATAGTGCTGATGATAATCCTACATGTACTCTATCAACAGAATATTCTAATGGTAATGATGCACTGGTAAAAAGCAATTTGACTATGGATAACAACAATGACAAAGTGATTGCTAAGGAAGAACAACCTCCATTATTTGACTATTTCACTACAAGTAATGAAACCTGTGAAGGAAAAGAGAGTGAGAAACATTCTTTTACAAATACAATGAGTGATACAAATACTAATAATACTAGGAGTTTTTTGAAGTGCAAAATTTTCAAAAAACTACTCAATTTCCGGCAAAGTTCAAAAATTGGAAAATTAGACAAGAAAAATAGTGGATTTTTCAATATTTCCGTTGAAAGTAGATCTACAGAAGAAATATGCAAAACGGATTGCGAAATTACAAATTGCAATGAATCAGATATTTCAAAAGGCATAGGTTTACGAATAATCCAAGACAATTATTCGTCAACGAAATCCCAGGTCTCAGATTTCGATTCGATAAATTCAAATGACTCGTTAAAGGATAAACATGATTGTATGAAAGTAGTAAATATTTTGACGAGTAAATTGAACCCTGAAGAATTAGAAGCCATGAAATGTGTGCTGAAGGAGAATTCAATTCATTTGTTAACACTATTGAAAACGATTCCGCATAAAGATAGCTCCAAACAAGATAGTAAAACTGTTGAAATTCAAAAACTTAGAACCAACAAAGCTAAGGATCACGGTCAACTGGATAGTCCACTTATCAAAGCAGACATTAAAGACGATTTAGAATCAATTGATAAACAATCTTTGAAAATTCAAACAGACAGTAACCAATCTGAAAAATTAGTTTGCATCGTATGAAGAAACGAGTGATCATCAGACTACAAAATAGTAAAACTGAACACTACTCAGAAAACAAGCGCATCTGAGAAAACTAAACTTTTGAACAAAATGTTTGGTAAAAAATTCATTTGCGAGAGTATTTAAAAGCAATACCTTCATAAATAAAAATTAAAAGTGATGAAAACGAAAAGTTCAGAACAAAATACAGTAGGTTGTGAAATTAAAAATACAGATTGTACCAAAGAACACAAACTCATCAATGAAAAACTTTGTGTTGAAAATTCAAATGATATTGGTATGGGAGACAGAGAACAAATTGAAAAGGAAAATGAGTTCAGGACACTGTCAAAGGGATCAAAAAATTGTAACATGGGAGATGCTAACAAAGAGCATAATTTTGTCGGCAAGTTTGAAACTTTCATGCGAAAGTCGAAGCCTGAACCAACAAAGAAAAGTAAATTCACCCAGAACACAAGTTGTTATGATAATGATTTCTATAGAAATGTCTATTCTACTTATAATAGTCATGCCGTCTCTACCAGCAACGGAGCTGTTACTAGTCCCTTTGAATCAGGAAATGGTGACGATCCAGCAAACATGGCCCTATCATCCAAACCAATAAGAATCCAATACCCTGGAAACAATTTTCGAAAAACGAGAAGAAATATTCAAGAGAAATTTTATAAATCTCACTCGAGCAACAAGAAACATCTCTTGAAAGGCAAATCAACGAGACGTAAAAAGTACGAGGTTCTGAGAAATGATGAGAAAACAACTTCCAGTTGTTATGATTCAACTTCATCCACTCAAAATTGCATTTCGAAGAAGAACCGCGGGAAGTCTAGAATACGGCAGCAAGTAAGCGGTAAAGTTTCTAACTTGAAGAGATGCTCGAGGTTTGAAAATCTCAGCGTTTACAAGCCTTGAAATAGAAAAATAGAAATAGTTTATTTTTTATTTTAGTAAATCACTTGTATTTCACGAAGCGTTCGATTTCCCGTTAACAACAATGGAAACTTTTTAAGTGACTTAGAAGAAAACTTTTTTTTTTTCTGAGAAATTAAAAATACAGATTGTACCAAAGAACACAAACTCATCAATGAAAAACTTTGTGTTGAAAATTCAAATGATATTGGTATGGGAGGCGGAGAACAAATTGAAAAGGAAAATGAGTTCAGGACACTGTCAAAGGGATCAAAAAATTGTAAAATGGGAGATGATAACAAAGAGCATAATTTTGTCGGCAAGTTTGAAACTTTCATGCGAAAGTCGAAGCCTGAACCAACAAAGAAAAGTAAATTCACCCAGAACACAAGTTGTTATGATAATGATTTCTATAGAAATGTCTATTCTACTTATAATAGTCATGCCGTCTCTACCAGCAACGGAGCTGTTACTAGTCCCTTTGAATCAGGAAATGGTGACGATCCAGAAAACATGGCCCTATCATCCAAACCAATAAGAATCCAATACCCTGGAAAGAATTTTCGAAAAACGAAAAGAAACATTGTACATAGGTATTCTTTAACCACGATCGAATAAACTACGGGCTAAAAAATTCCCGGAGGGACGGACCCAGCTTGTTGTTCCTTACCTTTTTTCCCTTCTACCCTTTTCTCAAGGATTTTATTTTTGTCGCGACGACCTATGAACTCAAAGCGAGAAAGTTTTAGATAACACTTCAGTCGTTAATTTGAGATTGGTTTTAGCGTCATCTATGTTAAGCTACGCCGTGCAAGGCCAATAAATGGATGGGTGACTTAAAGTTAATTGACTAATTGTGGGATTTTTTTTTTCTCATTTTCTCACACAAATGAGCTCTGATCTTGAAATTTGTCGCGACGACCTATGAACTCAAAGCGAGTAAGTTTTAGATAACACTTCAGTCGATCATTTAAGCCCGGTTTTAGCGTTACCTATGTTAAGCTACGCCGAGGAAGGCCAATAAATGGATGGGTGACTTAAAGTTAATTGACTAATTGTGGGATTTTTTTTTTCTCATTTTCTCACACAAATGAGCTCTGATCTTGAAATTTGTCGCGACGACCTATGAACTCAAAGCGAGAAAGTTTTAGATAACACTTCAGTCGATCATTTAAGACCGGTTTTAGCGTTACCTATGTTAAGCTACGCCGAGGAAGGCCAATAAATGGATGGGTGACTTGCACACTATATTGGGAATAAAGGGAGAACGGGCTCTAGTCTTGATTTTAAATCATTACATGAAAGTAAAATCGAAAAATCAAATCAATAATAAACTGAATATTAAACAAATTAGGTAGGTACAAAGGTACTGATTTTCTCTAATCACGATCGAATAAACTAGGGGCTAAATGATTCCCGGAGGGACGGGTCCGGCTTGTTTCCCTTCTACCCTTTTTGCCTTTTTCCCTTTAATAATAAACTGAATATTAAACAAATTAGGTAGGTACATACGTATTCTTTAACCACGATCGAATAAACTACGGGCTAAAAAATTCCCGGAGGGACGGGCCCAGCTTGTTTTATTTTATTCCTTACCTTTTTCCCTCTTCTCAAGGATTTTATTTCGTTCTTCTTTCTCTCCGGAAAATAAATTAATGATGCTATAATGAATTACTTCCTTCTCTGTCTGATCTCAAGTAACCACCATCATCCATCACTCTTCATTCATAAAACATTCTAAATTACGATTTCCTGAGATACCAAGTCTGAGTGCACCCTGCTGCACCCCGATCCCTGATATCAAGGTTTTTTTTTTTAAGAGGAGTGTTTCATTTATTTCCTAGCTATGAAACAAATGGATAGAGTTAAGGGAAAAAAAGTAAAAAGTATCACCATCAATTTCTCACAAATACACTAATTTTATGACTTGACTTGGACTCGAACCATCAACCTCTAGACCCAGAGTTCACCGTGCTAGGGTAAGTGTACCATTTATTCGCCCACCTAAAGAACGTATCATTTATTGGCCCACCTGCCCACATTTATTTTTCTAATTTTTGTTTTTATGACGTGAAGAACAAGAAGAGAAGGAGGAGGGGAACAAAAAGAAGAAGAGGAGGAGAAAAAGAAGTTGGAAAAATGAAATCTCGGGAAAATGTGACCTGAAGAACACGTGCCCACTTCAAAACGAAACGAGGTCTATAAGTTGTACCAACAAAGAATTTAAAATGCCTTAAAGATTTTTTTATTAAATTTCGTTGAAAACTCCTTTGATGGCCCGTATAAACGACATATACATAGACATCAATAAGCTCAAGTAGGGCCATGTGGACATTAAAGTTTTTCAAAATTAAAAGACTTTTCAAAAGTACCTTTCTACCTACCTACCTACCTTACAATTTTCTTCCCATACCCACACACATTTTGACACGGACTTTCACAGTGAGAGCTTGTAGAAACTCCGCTCATTAGACCACAATCGTTGTAGTTTAAACTAGATTTGACAGTTGAATTGGTTCATTTTAAACGTTGGATCAAAATCCAGTAAATCCGAAATCACTGTATCTGATTGGTTCATTTTAAACCATTGTAACAAGAAGGGGAAGAAGAGGAGAAGGAGGAGGAGAACAAAAAGAAGAAGAGGAGGAGAAAAAGAAGTTGGAAAAATGAAATTTCGGGAAAATGTGACCTGAAGAAGCACGTGCCCACTTCAAAACGAAACGAGGTCTATAATTTGTACCAACAAAGAATTCAAAATGCCTAAAGATTTTTTTATTAGATTTCGTTGAAAACTCCTTTGATGGCCCGTATAAACGTATACATATACATAGACATCAATAAGCTCAAGTAGGGCCATGTGGACATTAAAGTTTTTCAAAATTAAAGGACTTTTCAAAAGTACCTTTCTACCTACCTATAGGAGAAACCTTTCTACCTACCTACCTATAGGAGAAGTACCTTACCTACCTACCTATAGGAGAAGTACCTTACCTACCTACCTATAGGAGAAGTAGGTACCTTACCTACCTACCGAAGTACCACCTACCTTTCCAACAAAGGGATATTCGAGATCGCAGGTCAAAAGTTGTAAAAAGACGCGCATACCTAAGAGTGCAAACTTTGTATGTTTCTCTCCGAAAAGTTTCGCCGAGCAGTGTCAAAAGCAAACTTATCTTCCTTCCAACAACTTTTAATAATCCTGGGTCCTCTCAGCTTTCCTTTGTCTAGTCCAGGGGTTCTTAGACTTTTTTGAAATGTCTTACAGCTAATACTGCATATTCTTGAGAATTCATTGCAACGGTCGTTACATTAATTAGACTTTTTTCTGACCAAACCACGAAATACTGTGGAAATGAAGGGTTCGTCCTTAACATTTGAAGAGAGAAATATACTTGCAGGTATGAGGGGACACATTTTTTCATCAGAAAAGATAATATTTGAACAGCATCGGAAAACACTCGTTCCTCCAAGTTTTAGCGGAAAAAAGCGTACCTACCTATAAACCTACCGTCCCGATTTTGAAAATTTGGACCGATTGCAATACTTTCATTACTAGTATAGCTCCGCTATACTGTAGTAATAGAAAGTAAAAACTTTTTTTACTTTCTATTATTTTCTGACCAAACCACGAAATACTGTGGAAATGAAGGGTTCGTCCTGAACATTTGAAGAGAGAAATATACTTGCAGGTATGAGGGGACACATTTTTTCATCAGAAAAGATAATATTATTTGAACAGCATCGGAAAACACTCGTTCCTCCAAGTTTTAGCGGAAAAAAGCGTACCTACCTATAAACCTACCGTACCTATGTGTAAGGTATTTTATTTCCTGTGTATTTTTTTATTGCAATACTTTTATTTTTCTGAAAGTGTAAAACTGTGAAGCATGAAAATGAAAAGAAAAAAAAATCCGTGTGTGACAAAGTTAACCAGAGTGTGAATGCTGTTGACAAGGATCTCGAGAAGCAGAAAAACATTTTTCTCCGACAACAAACTGTTTTTCTTCTCTTTTATGAGAGAAAAATATGGTTTTATGAGCGCAGATATAGGATCGTAGAGAAAGTTATTAAAGGCAGGTTGGAAAAGTTGCCTTTATTATAACTTTATAACTCATGAAAACGCATACGACCTTTCGAAAGGGAGAAGACGAGGGAGATAAAAGTTAGTTTTTAGTTTACACGCATAAAACATGATAAATTACAAGGAAAGAGGAATAATTGAAGTGTTTTATTCAATAAGGCCCAGAGACCGAAATTTAGTTTTGAGTTTTGATTTGAACAGTTTAAAGATTTCAGTTTTAAATTGAATTTTTCAATGGAGTTTACAAGGGTTTTCCCCCATATAATTGGATATTGGTGGGTTACCATTTCTGCTGTTGAGAATCATTGCTTAACCACTCTATCACAGATAGGTGGGTGCTTCTAACTTTCAGTTACCATTGTAAAAAATGACCCTCCTACCACGAAGTTTAGAAGTGGAAATATGACAGGTAATTAAGTGATAAAAAAAAGCTGCAAGTACCTTGGAAACTGAGTAATAATAAACTTTACAGCTATAAAAAGCGACTGGAAAAAATATAATAATTTACATCTGGGGTGGTCTTTTATTTTTGTTTTTATTTTTCTATAACTTTGCAAAAAATAAAAACAGCTGTTAGAGAAATAAAGAAGCAGGTTGCAGGTGGGTCTTATTGAAGGCGCAATAACATTGTGAACTTAACGCGTTCACGTTGCCTACCTCCTGTAACAAGAAGGGGAAGAAGAGGAGAAGGAGATGAAGAACATCTGGGGTGGTCTTTCATTTTTGTTTTTATTTTTCTATAACTTTGCAAAAAATAAAAACAGCTGTTAGAGAAATAAAGAAGCAGGTTCAGCAGGTTGCAGGTGGGTCTTATTGAAGGCGCAATAACATTGTGAACTTAACGCGTTTACGTTGCCTACCTTCTGTAACAAGAAGGGGAAGAAGAGGAGAAGGAGGAGGAGAACAAAAAGAAGAAGAGAAGGAGGAGGGGAACAAAAAGAAGAAGAGGAGGAGAAAAAGAAGTTGGAAAAATGAAATCTCGGGAAAATGTTTGTGACCTGAAGAAGCACGTGCCCACTTCAAAACGAAACGAGGTCTATAATTTGTACCAACAAAGAATTTAAAATGCCTAAAGATTTTTTTTTATTAGATTTCGTTGAAAACTCCTTTGATGGCCCGTATAAACGTATACATATTATACATAGACATCAATAAGCTCAAGTAGGGCCATGTGGACATTAAAGCTTTTCAAAATTAAAAGACTTTTCAAAAGCACCTTTCTACCTACCTATAGGAGATGTACCTTACCTATACCTACCGAAGTACCACCTACCTTTCCAACAAAAGGATATTCGATATCGCAGGTCAAAAGTTGTAAAAAGACGCGCATACCTAAAAGTGCAAACTTTGTATGTTTCTCTCCGAAAAGTTTCGCCGAGCAGTGTCAAAAGCAAACTTATCTTCCTTCCAACAACTTTTAATGATCCTGGGTCCTCTCAGCTTTCCTTTGTCTAGTCCAGGGGTTCTTAGACTTTTTTGAAATGTCTTACAGCTAATACTACATTTTACATATTCTTGAGAATTCATTGCAACGGTCGTTACATTAATTAGACTTACCTTTATTTTGCTCCTTGCTTATTACCTTTATCATGGATACTCCTTGCTGTTTTGAAAGCCCAGAAGAGGTTAGGTGGTAGAAGAGCCGCGGTATATAGACACTAAAGTACACAGAAAAGATACGGAGAAGAGTCGAAGACCAGAAGGTTACGAAAACGAAGCGTTAAACAGAGATTGCAGATGTTCTCTCTCTCTCTCTCTCTCGTTTTCTCTCTCTCTTTCTATATTGTGGATCACTTATCGCGGACTAGATGTGTGGTTTATGGACCACATCTTGAGTACCCCTCTCAACTATTCCTTGTTTCAGCTACATTCCATCTACTTTTTGTTTTTCTTTCTCTCTCTCTCTCTCTCTCTCTCTCTCTCTCTCTCTCTCTCTCTCTCTCTCTCTCTCTCTCTCACCGTCTATGTTTCTTATTAGGAATTATGTTTTGCTGAAGTATGCAATAACCTAGGACGGACTAAAAACCCTTTGGTCTGGTCATTTTCTACCTTTATTATTATCTCTCTCTCTCTCTCGTTCTCTCTCTTTCTGTCTATCCTTTATCTATTTTATCCCTACTTTTTATTTGTATCTACTTCCTAACCATGTCTTTCCTGTCTCCAAATATAGAGTTACCCAAATCTTGTGCTTTTGGGTGTGGTTTTATCCTGTGTACCATGGTAGATTATAATAATACCTAGGTACATAATACAAATAAATTATATCAAATTGTTTGTTTACAAACTAGTGGTTGACCCGTCCTTTGTACGGGACCACCACATTTAGCGTGCTTTTGGGTGGTTTTATCCTGTGTACCATGGTAGATTATAATAATACCTAGGTACATAATACAAATAAATTATATATCAAATTATTTATTTACAAGTGGTTGACCCGTCCTTTGTACGGGACCACCACATTTAGCGTGACAGACAGACATACACACATACATACAGACGGAAATTTTTCTAATGTGATTTTATAATAATAATAATAATAATAATAATAATAATAATAATAATAATAATAATAATAATAATAATAATAATAGTGCTTATTATACTGCTCTAATAAGACCTAAGGGCCTCTTTACACCAGCAAGAGACTACTAATATAATGGTGGTCAAATTCTTATTATAATTATATTCAGGTCAAAATTTTATTTTTCGGGTGGGATTGAACCCAAGACTGTTTACGAAGCGTCCTGACCACCTGCTCTAATAAGACCTAAGGGCCTCTTTACACCAGCAAGAGACTACTAATATAATGGTGGTCAAATTCTTATTATAATTATATTCAGGCCAAAATTTTATGTTTCGGGTGGGATTGAACCCAAGACTGTTTACGAAGCGTCCTGACCACTACACCACCGAGGTTGCAAAGTTGCAATTTAAATTGAACCCCTCTCCAGTTAGAGACACAATTAAAAGTGCTTCCTTTACTTGTGGTGTTGTGGTCATGGAAGTTGACGAGGAAATATACCTCCCCAGATATCTTCCAAAGCTAAAAGAAATGCCTGCCGGTGTCTCAAGAGGAAAGTGAGAAACCTCTCAATTAAGAAGTAAGTTTGACTTTTTATTTTGCACAACTTTTATGTTTTGTCCTTTCTTTCTTTTTTCGAGTCTTATATTTCTTCAAGACTGTAGTACGTCCTACACAAAGAAAAAGAGAGAGAATTAAATTTCTTTTCCAGTTAATACTCATTTTCAAAGCACTAGGTATTACAAAAAAAAAAGATCTTAAAGACAAACGTGGTACCTTTTATTATGGAGGGTTTGCGTTATTGTCGAAAATGGGAGGGGGGAGGGCGTTAGGGAACAGAGGGGGAGGAAAGTAGAGAGACCGAGAATGGGAGCGAAAAATAAATACACATGAAGTTAGTAGAAAGTATTACGATCTGGATGACAAGGTTTTGCTTTCCCACTATACAGAGACCACTAATTTTTATAACATTCTAAAAAAACCCTACAAAAAGACCACTTCATAATTTAGCAAACAAAAATGTTTACCTCTCCTAACCGAGTAATAGTACCTAGGTATTCCCTACCCATACACATTATATTATTTTCAAGAGCTACAGAAAATAAGCACCAGGCACTATGTGTCACAAACATCATTTCAACATGCATATCGGAACGAGAGTGTGATGTTTACTTAAGTACATCAAGAAATGCAAGCTTTGACGTTTCCAGATATCTACATACAATACTAATATGTATAGCTATGTAGGTATTCGATATGTTTCAGTGTGTCACAAACATCATTTCAACATGCATATCGGAACGAGAGTGTGATGTTTACTTAAGTACATCAAGAAATGCAAGCTTTGACGTTTTCAGATACCTACATACAATACAAATATGTATAGCTATGTAGGTATTTGATATGTTTCACCAAAGTTTTCGTAACATGAGCAGTATCAGCAAAATAAGGTTCAAAAAGAGCTCCCTCTACCCCCTTGCCTCTCCGTTTGAAATCAACATAAACTTTGCACTTCATCAGGTTCTAAAGAATCAAAAGCTTTACAAAAGTCTGAGAACGTTCAATACTTCATCAAAAGCTTTACGAAAGTCTTACAATGCTCAATATTTGATCAATCAGCACATTGAAAGTTTACGCTCGTGTAAAATTTGTAGTCTACTGGGTTTGTTAACACATTAACACCCACGTCCCTAAAATCAGCTTTTGTATTCCTCAAAATATTACAAGCTATATTGATACATTGGTAACGGTTGAATTGAAATCAATATTTGATCAATCAGCACATTGAAAGTTTACGCTCGTGTAAAATTTGTAGTCTACTGGGTTTGTTAACACATTAACACCCACGTCTCTGAAATCAGCTTTTGTATTCCTCAAAATATTACAAGCTATTAATGTAACGGTTGAATTGAAATGGAATTTAAATATAAATGCTCTCACAGCTACAGAGTTTGAATCTAGAGAGGACTATACAAATAGTTAGAAATGGAGATTGTAAATGAACTTGAAAGTTCAAAGAGATGAAGAACTTTGGACTCCTATCCCCCTCTCTCTTTCCTTCACTCCCACTTATTTATTTTCTGATGCTTTCAAATTATTCCTCTTCCAATAATAACTTCACTATACTATGCCTTTTCCACAAGTTTGGCCATGCCTCGGGATGAACTAGCGGGATTCCGGAGCGAAGCGACGGAATTCAGCTAGTTTAAATATAAATGCTCTCACAGCTACAGAGTTTGAATCTAGAGAGGAATATACAAAAAGTTAGAAATGGAGATTGTAAATGAACTTTATATAGCAATGAACGGTCGGTAAGCTCACTTTTTGTTATGAAATATAACATTTGTAGAATGTATGAATGAGTTTAGGTACTTGTGTTGAAAAACTCGTGCCCTTCAGCCCTTCTTCATTGGGAAGTGAGGCAAAGTTCAATTATTTTCCTAGCATGTTGTTGGTAGTTCCATTTTCCATTCTATTGGTATCTATACCTAGGTACCCATGCACAATTTATGTATTTATGTACATACTACATAGTTATATCTCTTGTCATATTCGGTAGGCATATTCAGTAGGATTGTAGGGTAGGTATTTTTGTAAGCAACCAGCTATACCCAAAGCAAGTGAATCTCCTGGTAATTCAAACCCTCTTTTCCTCTCCCTTCCTAGAGAGGGAGAGAAGGATGCAAGAAGGAAGCTTTAGAAGTGAGAAATCAATGAAAAAATAAAAATAAATAAATTTAGGTGGAAGTTGAGAGAAGTTAGGGGAAGGGGGAGGGAAGAGAAGGGGAAGGGACGATGGACGTTAATCCTCGTGTGCTGTTTGTATGAAATTACGTCCTCGATCGTAAATTGTGTTTTCAGTTTGACTGAAACCACGACCAAATTTTGAAATGGAAAAAATCTAAATTACAAGAAGATAAAACAACAACATTTATAATATGAGGATTACCCCTCCCATACTCCCATATCCTGGACACATTCAGTGTCGAATGATGGTTTCAAAGTTTCAAATAATTTTATTCCTCTTGTGCCTAAAATAAAGGAAAGGATCTAATGAAACATTTGACCACAATCTGGAAGTTTTGAACAAGAAGATAAAACAACAACATTTATAATATGAGGATTACCCCTCCCATACTCCCATATCCTGGACACATTCAGTGTCGAATGATGGGTTCAAAGTTTCAAATGATTTTATTCCTCTTGTGCCTAAAATAAAGGAAAGGATCTAATGAAACCTTTGACCACAATCTGGAAGTTTGGATACAACCGCATATGGATTGTGAACAAATTCTTCGACCGCAGATGAGATGGCATCGTTGGAAGTAACACAGACATTTTTGGATGAAGGCATTTTGGATACCATCTAACAGTCCTGTATGAGAGGTAAAAGCTGACACTCTGATATTAGGTCTATATTCTCATGTTAACACATGAGAATCTTCTGCAGACACCGTACAAATAATTAAATTTTTACTCCATACTTAAACGGCCTGACGATAGCACAATTTTATTCTAGCGTTATAAAAAGACTAAATTAAAGATACAAGAAGAAGAGGAAATAAGAATAGCTTTCTGTCTACGCCTCTGTTTGTGATTGATGGCTTGAAGAAACCTCAACCCCTCCCCAGCTCCCATACACATTTCATTTCCGTTTCTACAGCACTGGGCCTACCCCAAAATGTCCCCACCACATTTATTTTCCTTTAATTAAAATAAAAACGTTAGAAATGAGGACGCACACACAAACTAATGACCAAATTTTGAAATGGAAAAAATCTAAATTACAAGAAGATAAAACAACAACATTTATAATATGAGGATTACCCCTCCCATACTCCCTTATCCTGGACACATTCAGTGTCGAATGATGCTTTCAAAGTTTCAAATAATTTTATTCCTCTTGTGCCTAAAATAAAGGAAAGGATCTAATGAAACCTTTGACCACAATCTGGAAGTTTTGGATACAACCGCATATGGATTGTGAACAAATTCTTTGACCGCAGATGAGATGGCATCGTTGGAAGTAACACAGACATTTTTGGATGAAGGCATTTTGGATACCATCTAACAGTCCTGTATGAGAGGTAAAAGCTGACACTCTGATATTAGGTCTATATTCTCATGTTAACACATGATGTAAAAACACATGAGAATCTTCTGCAGACACCGTACAAATAATTATTTTTTTACTCCATACTTAAACGCCCTTTCACTTAAACGGCCTGACGATAGCACAATTTTATTCTAGCGTTATAAAAAGACTACATTAAAGATACAAGAAGAAGAGGAAATAAGAATAGCTTTCTGTCTACGCCTCTGTTTGTGATTGATGGCTTGAAGAAACCTCAACCCCTCCCCAGCTCCCATACACATTTCATTTCCGTTTCTACAGAATAAGGAAATTTTCTACAGGTTTTTGAATTTGAATATTGTATTGAGTGAATAATATTATGAATACATTCCAAGCACAGAGTCGAAAAATTCAACTCTGCCTGAAAACTGAACCCGGAATCAACACTCGTACAGTATTTTTTGTACGGTTAAAAGATAGGTAGGTACATAGTATCTAACAAAAGCAACTGAGGATTGATTTTGAAATACCACTGTTTCGATAGCAGTCTTTAAGCCCTTTCTTTTGATGAAATTGGATCTTGAAAAAGTTCGTCCAATTCAGACTTAAGTGGCGTAGACCCACAGGTGGGCCAATAAATGGTACGTTTTTTAGGTGGGCGAATAAATGGTACACTTACCCTAACCACCACACCACTGAGTTTGGTTAGCCATGAAACAACTGCATGAGATTCGTGTGGTCTGTGTCATAGAATGCCCATCCCGTAATATCTCCCTCATGAGATGGTCGATAAGAGAAAACTGCATTTATTTCTCTCTCTCTCCCTCTCTATCTCTCCCTCTCTCTCTGTCTCTCTTTTATTTTAATTAAAGTTTTCCATGTGTTATAGGATTAAACAAATTACATCAGCCGTAGGAGCATTTTTACTTTAAATTAAAACATAGGAAAGTAGAAGAGAGATAGTGAGTGAATATTTAAACTTTTTTTTTTACTGAACAAAATTAAATGATGTCTCTTTTGCATGCAGATATCTCATGCAGAATGCAGATATCTATAAGTATCTACCTATTTTGCATGAAGGTATATCTATCTAAATGGAGATATTTCTAAATAAAGTGAAAAGAAAACCAGTGAAATTTTCAAAATTTATAAAAATAGGTATTCTTACATTACACATCTGTCAGTATTTGAAAATAACGAGAGTATCCTATTGCCATTCAAAATAGATACATAATGTATTTACGAACATAAGTTTAGTTTACCATACCAAATTCCAAAACAATTATCGGCCATTAACCGGTTAAAAATGGCTCAAAAATTTGTTACAATTTTCTTCCCATACCCACACACATTTTGACACGGACTTTCACAGTGAGAGCTTGTAGAAACTCCGCTCATTAGACCACAATCTCTGTAGTTTAAACTAGATTTGACAGTTGAATTGGTTCATTTTAAACGTTGGCTCAAAATCCAGCAAATCCGAAATCACTGTATCTGATTGGTTCATTTTAAACGTTGGATCAAAATCCAGCAAATCCGAAATCACTTTATCTGATTGGTTCATTTTAAACGTTGGATCAAAATTCAGCAAATTCGAAATCAGTTTAACTTAAAGTTAAAATTCAGATTGTGGTCTGGACTATCAGGTTGACCTCTGGTAACTATTGGGGCGCAAGGTCACTCAGAATCATCACCTGGTCCATCTGGTTACTGATGGTTATATCCAAGGCAAGGGAAAGCTGTTATATTCCTGGCTTGACCGTCCGGGACTTACAGAAAAACCTGCGAAAGCCAAAAATGAATAAATCAATCAACCAGAAATAAATAATGAGGGTTGACAGAGGGAACTGTGCCTCATATCACCAAAGTATGGAAAAGTATCTTACAAGTGTAACAGCCAATGGAAAAGCAGAAATTTGAATTTTGACGAATTAGATCGAAATATGCCAGCCTAGTTAGCTTAGTTGGTAGTGCGTCTGCCTTGTAAGCGCTAGGCGCTTACAAGACAGACGCGCTACCAACTAAGCTAACTAGGCTGGCTTACTCCTGACATTCCGTACAATCCACGGTGGTACAACTCGACCTAAATAAAGGTTATTGAATAACTTACCAGGGGGTAATACAACCCAGCGCGAATGCTAGGTAGTTAAAAAAGTGAAACATTGCCATTGTCATTTCTATCAGATTATGGTTTTCAAATTTTATAACGAAATCTACAACGATGACACTTCCTGTCTTGGTGATGGCTAGTTGTCAACTAATTTTTAATGCATTTGTAACTAAAAAGATGTTACGCAAAACAAACTAGATGGGTTTGATAACAATCAGTAAAATGATGTTTGTTTTTACTATAAAATTGTGTAATAGAATAAATAACCAATGAAATAATTGCATCACCATACCCAATAACTTGGAAACAAGTAATAGGTAGGTAGGTAATTAATAATTTATGCATACATACCTATTCTGCCGTGCTAAGCGAAAACGCCGTATGTCAAAAAAAATCGATTTTTGGTTTTTGGTGCCAAATGGTTCCTATGATCCCAAATTTTGATCCTATATTTTTTTTCTTTATCCTAAACCCCTTAAAAACCACTAAAACGTGTTGCCGTATGTCAAAGACGTATGTTTGCCGTATAGATTGAAATCTTTAAACTCGATTTCCGGAAAGTAGGGTTTTTTGACATACGGCGTTTTCGCTTAGCACGGCAGTATTCCTTGTACATAATAATTATGTACAAGGACCGTATGGGGGGGCCAAGCGGGCTCTCCCCTACGGTCAGTTTTTAGTGTCCAAACACGTTATAAGGTTCGTTTTCGGAACGGTTGCCTTTCTCCTATATCCCATCATCCGCCTTCTCTCTTTGATTTCGGGACAATAAGACCAATCCCCTCTCCCTCTTCTCTCTCTCTCTCTCTCTTCTCTCTCCCTCTCTCTCTCTCTCTCTCCCTCTCTCTCTCTTTCTCTCTCTCTCTCTCTCTTCTCTCTCCCTCTCTCCCTCTCTCCCTCTCTCCTTCTCTCTCTCTTTCTCTCTCTCTCTCTACTGCCAGGATAAAGGGACTTTTTCCTCTTATGCGAGCAGTATAAATAATGTAATCACTAGTATTAACGGAGAGAGGGAGAGGTTGGGGGGGAGCAATGGGGCGGAAATAGGGAGTAGGGAAGTAAATGTAGGGATATGGGATTAAAGGGAGGGGGATTAGGGAGATAAGAAGGGGCAGAAAGGGAGAGGAACAGAGAGCGAAAGGGAAGAAAGGGAGAGAATATAGAGAGATTAAGGAGAAGAAAGGGAGAGAATAGAGGGAAAAGGAAAGAAAGAGAGGGAATAGGGGAATATGGGGAAACAAATGGGAGGGAAAGATAACAGTATTGCAGAGTCAACAGATAATCACTCATGCTTTGTGACGTCATAACGCACGCCATCCTGACACGAGGGAAAAAAACGAACGATGAAAAAAATAATAATGCATGGGGGAGGGGAGAAGAGAAAGAGGAGAGGTAATAGAGAAGAAGGAGGAGGAGAAACTGAGAAGACAAGAAAAAAGGAGGAGGAGGAAGAAGAAGAAGAAGGAAAAAAGAAGAAGAAGAAGTCAAAAGAAACCAATACACTCTATTGATGTTTTGTGGAACTTGATAGCCGATAGATAGACGACAGTCTGTGTACCTACATTATAAGGGGTAAGCGGGTAAGGCACCAAATACATAATATTATCATCTTGCTATGTACTTTTGTATGTGGTATGCAGTGGCGCGTGGTGATATTTTCAAAAGGGGAAGCTAGCTAAACAACTTTTTTTTTTTTTTTTAATCCAATTGAAAAAAAAAATCTCTTTCCTCTCATCTCATCTATAATGGATAAAATAGAAAATACACTACAGAAGGATTTCATCTAGGTAGGTACTTCAAAAGAGGTTCACTATGACGTTTCCCTGCTTTTGACTAAACTCGACAGAGTTTTAACTTTCTTTTTCCCCTTTCAACTTTTATCTCTGATCTAGGGTGACATTTGACGTCACTAGAACGTCACCGGCAGGACATTTTCATTGAAAAACTTTCACAGTCTCTTGGGAAAGCGGGGAATACAGGCTTTCTTGCAAGTCTCTTATTGGTTGCGAAAATGGGGTTGAAAAAGCGGGGAAGGCTTTCTTGCAAGTCTCTTGGAGAGAAACTGGGGGAGTAGGATGGTATGGAGGAAGGAGGAACCTACCTCTCTGGCTGAGTGGTTAAGCGCTCTGACTGTCAAAGCGGAGTATTCCGGAGGTACTGGGTTCGAATCCTGACCTGGTGAAAATTTTCTAATCAAGCTTTTCAGTTCTAGGGCCAGCTCCCATGGCGTAGTGGTCACTGCGCTCGCCTTGCACGCGAGAGATCCGGGTTCGATTCCCGGCGAGGTCAAGAAATTTGTATCATGCAAATGATAGATTCCGTGACTGGCTGTTGCGGGGCCCACTCAGCCTCGTGAGGAAAATGAGTAGCTATGACATATAAATGCGCATAGCGACCGGTGCCAGCATGATGGGTAAACATTGGATTTTAGAATTATTGAGATATTGGGAAAATCCTACAATGCTGCAGTGAGCACTCTTTTTTATTCCTTACCTTTTTTTTCCTTTTTAGCCCGTCCTTCCTTTATTATTAGGATAGTAATAACAAAATGTATAGTGGACGGGCTATTGTATTCGCTTCGGTGTCGTCTGTCCGTCAGTCAGTCAGTCTGTCCCCATAGAAGGGCTTATCCAAAGCTGGTCGACCTATATATCAAATTAAAGGCCTTTTTACCAGGAACACGAAAGTGGTGGTGCAAATTATCCAGAAAACCATAAAGCCAAAAAACCTGGTTTTGGGTTATTATTACGATAGTAATAAAAAAAGGTATAGTGGACGGGCTATTGTATTCGCTTCGGTGTCGTCAGTCTGTCTGTCACTCTGTCCCCATAGAAGGACTTATCCAAACCTGGTCGACCTACGAGTATTTATCAAATTAGAGGTCTTTTTACCAGGAACACGAAAGTGGTGGTGCAAATTTTGTCCAGAGAACCATAAAGCCAAAAAACCAAAAAACTGGTTTTTGAGGGATTTTTTCACACAAATGAGCTCTGATCTTGAAATTTTGTTGCGACGACCTATGAACTCAAAGCGAGAAAGTTTTAGATAACACTTCAGTCGATCATTTAAAACCGGTTTTAGCACTGGCTGTTGCGGGGCCCACTCAGCCTCGTGAGGAAAATGAGTAGCTATGACATATAAATGCGCATAGCGACCGGTGCCAGCATGATGGGTAAACATTGGATTTTAGAATTATTGAGATATTGGGAAAATCCTACAATGCTGCAGTGAGCACTCTTTTTTATTCCTTTCCTTCTTTTTCCTTTTTAGCCCGTCCTTCCTTTATTATTAGGATAGTAATAACAAAGGGTATAGTGGACGGGCTATTGTATTCGCTTCGGTGTCGTCTGTCTGTCCCCATAGAAGGGCTTATCCAAAACTGGTCAACCTCTATATCAAATTAAAGGTCTTTTTACCAGGAACACGAAAGTGGTGGTGCAAATTTCGTCCAGAAAACCATAAAGCAAAAAAAAAAAAAAAACAAAAAAACAAAAAATAACTGATTTTTGGGGGATTTTTTTCACATTTTCTCACACAAATGAGCTCTGATCTTGAAATTTGTCGCGACGACCTATGAACACAAAGCGAGAAAGTTTTTGATAACACTTCAGTCGTTAATTTAAGACCGGTTTTACCATCACCTATGTTAAGCTCCGCCGAGCAAGGCCAATAAATGGATGGATGACTTAAACATTATATTGGGAATAAAGGGAGAACGGGCTCTAGTCTTGATTTTAAATCATTACATGAAAGTAAAATCGAGACTTAAACCTTATATTGGGAATAAAGGGAGAACGGGCTCTAGTCTTGATTTTAAATCATTACATGAAAGTAAAATCGGAAAATCAAATCAAGTTTAGATAGATATACCTTCATGCAAAATAGGTAGATACTTATAGATATCTGCATTCTGCATGAGATATCTGCATGCAAAAGAGACATCATTTAATTTTGTTCAGTAAAAAAAAAAGTTTAAATATTCACTCACTATCTCTCTTCTACTTTCCTATGTTTTAATTTAAAGTAAAAATGCTCCTACGGCTGATGTAATTTGTTTAATCCTATAACACATGGAAAACTTTAATTAAAATAAAAGAGAGACAGAGAGAGAGGGAGAGATAGAGAGGGAGAGAGAGAGAAATAAATGCAGTTTTCTCTTATCGACCATCTCATGAGGGAGATATTACGGGATGGGCATTCTATGACACAGACCACACGAATCTCATGCAGTTGTTTCATGGCTAACCAAACTCAGTGGTGTGGTGGTTAGGGTAAGTGTACCATTTATTCGCCCACCTAAAGAACGTATCATTTATTGGCCCACCTGCCCACATTTATTTTTCTAATTTTTGTTTTTATGACGACAATTTTGAAATACCACTGTTTCGATAGCAGTCTTTAAGCCCTTTCTTTTGATGAAATTGGATCTTGAAAAAGTTCGTCCAATTCAGACTTAAGTGGCGTAGACCCACAGGTGGGCCAATAAATGGTACGTTTTTTAGGTGGGCGAATAAATGGTACACTTACCCTAACCACCACACCACTGAGTTTGGTTAGCCATGAAACAACTGCATGAGATTCGTGTGGTCTGTGTCATAGAATGCCCATCCCGTAATATCTCCCTCATGAGATGGTCGATAAGAGAAAACTGCATTTATTTCTCTCTCTCTCCCTCCCTATCTCTCTGTTTCTCTCTCTCTCTCTCTATCTCTCTCTCTCTGTTTCTCTCTCTCTCTCTGTTTCTCTCTCTCTCTCTCTCTTTTATTTTAATTAAAGTTTTCCATGTGTTATAGGATTAAACAAATTACATCGGCCGTAGGAGCATTTTTACTTTAAATTAAAACATAGGAAAGTAGAAGAGAGATAGGTAGTGAGTGAATAGTGAAAATTTAAACTTTTTTTACTGAACAAAATTAAATGATGTCTCTTTTGCATGCAGATATCTCATGCAGAATGCAGATATCTATAAATATCTACCTGTTTTGCATGAAGGTATATCTATCTAAATGGAGATATTTCTAAATAAAGTGAAAAGAAAACCACTGAAATTTTCAAATTTTATAAAATTGGGATTCTTACATTACACATCTGTCATTATTTGAAAATAACGAGAGTATCCTATTGCCATTTAAAATAGATACCTACAAACATAATGTATTTACGAACATAAGATTAGTTTACCATACCAAATTCCAAAACAATTACCGGTTAAAAATGGCTTAAAAATTTGTTACAATTTTCTTCCCATACCCACACACATTTTGACACGGACTTTCACAGTGAGAGCTTGTAGAAACTCCGCTCATTAGACCACAATCTCTGTAGTTTAAACTAGATTTGACAGTTGAATTGGTTCATTTCAAACGTTGGATCAAAATCCAGCAAATCCGAAATCACTTTATCTGTTTGGTTCATTTTAAACGTTGGATCAAAATTGAGCAAATTCGAAATCAGTTTAACTTGAAGTTAAAATTGAGATTGTGGTCTGGACTATCAGGTTGACCTCTGGTAACTATATTGGGGCGCTCGGTCACTCAGAATCATCATCTGGTTACTGATGGTTATATCCGAGGCAAGGGAAAGCTGTTATATTCCTGGCTTAACCGTTTGGATCAAAATTCAGCAAATTCGAAATCAGTTTTACTTAAAGTTAAAATTCAGATTGTGGTCTGGACCATCAGGTTGACCTCTGGTAACTATTGGGGCGCTCGGTCACTCAGAATCATCCACCTGGTTACTGATGGTTATATCCGAGGCAAGGGAAAGCTGTTATATTCCTGGCTTAACCGTCCGGGACTTACAGAAGAACCTGCGAAAGCCAAAAATGAATAAATCAATCAACCAGAAATAAATAATGAGGGTTGACAGAGGGAACTGTGCCTCATATCACCAAAGTACCTATGGAAAAATATCTTACAAGTTTAACAGCCAATGGAAAAGCAGAATTTCGAATTTTGACGAATTAGATATCGAAATATGCCAGCCTAGTTAGCTTAGTTAGCAAAAAGGCCTGCCCCACCAAATACGGCCCTGGAAATGGGATATAATAATATATTTATGATGTACTTATATTCTGTGTGTACATACGATATGAGATCTAATATATGTGAGTACACAGCAACAGCAGCAGCGGGTAATACGAACTTTGTTTTTCTCTAAGCTAACATTATACGAAAACTAAGAAACTCTACAGGGTGTAACACAAATAAGAAAATCTTACAGGGTGTTACCGTAAATCGTAAATCCAGTGTTATTCTTATGGGGATAGACAATCTATATGTCAACTAGAGGTTTCAGAGGAAGAGAACTTTGAATTTTAGCGTCGATTTTAAATAAATGTAACGTATAAAACTATAAACCTATGTATGTATCTGGGTATTTTTACCTACCTACAAATAGAGCTAATATTGGTCTGTGAAATTTACCTAATACAAATTTTTTCAAAATATTGTATGGGGATTGGTGTATGATATATTGTTACCTATTTACCTACATATTTTTTATTGTTTGGGGTGTGACCCGTTAATTTCATTGGACAGACGCGCTACCAACTAAGCTAACTAGGCTGGCTTACTCCTGACATTCCGTACAATCCACGGTGGTACAACTCGACCTAAATAAAAGATATTGAATAACTTACCAGGGGGTAATACAACCCAGCGCGAATGCTAGGTAATTAAAAAAGTGAAACATTGTCATTGTCATTTCTATAGATTATTGTTTTTAAATTGTAAATCTATCAAATTTTATAAAGAAATCTATAACACTGACACTTCCTGTCTTGCTGATGGCTAGTTGTCTACTAATTTTTAATGCATTTGTAACTAAAAAAATGTTACGCAAAACAAACTAGATGGGTCTGATAACAATCAGTAAATTAATGATGTTTGTTTTTACTATAAAATTGTGTAATAGAACAAATAAGCAATGAAATAATTGCACCATACCTAATAACTTGAAAGGAAGTAATAGGTAGGTAGGTAATTAATAATTTATGCATAGGCACCTATTATTATGTACAAGGACCGTATAGGGGTCCAAGCGGGCCCTCCCCTTCGGTCAGTTTTTAGTGTCCAAAACACGTTATAAGGTTCGTTTTCGGAACGGTTGCCTTTCTCCTATCCCATCATCCGCCTTCTCTCTTTGATTTTGTGACAATAAGACCAATCAGAGTTTGGATACTGTACTGAGCTCTATGTTTACTGTGCTTGTGAGAGAATTGGTATTAAAAATATCTACCTTCCTACTTACAAGTTAGGTATGAATATAGGGAGTTGTGACGTCAGATTTCACGTCAAAATGCGCAGAAACGCTTGCGCACAAACAAACGAAGCGGGAGTCATGAATTTTGACGTCATCACCTACGGGAGCGTATGCCGTGACGTCAAACTTTACGATTTACCGGTATTTTTTAAATCGATTTATATCGATATCTAGAAGTCGTAGAAGAAAAAGAAAAAATCCGTTGGTCCTCATTTTTCCTGCTCTATGACTTTGAAACATCACCCAAGTAAGCGCAACTGATCTATTTACTACTTACATGTACGAGTACTCACTTGTTTGAAATTTCACTCCCGAGTACTCCTGACACACTTTTCAAGTTTCGTGAATTTCCTGGAAAAGGGGTACGAGTTTCAGAGTTTGGATACTGTACTGAGCTCTATGTTTACTGTGCTTGTGAGAGAATTGGTATTAAAAATATCTACCTTCCTACTTACAAGTTGGGTATGAATATACAGAGTGTAAGAAAAAAGAATCCATCAATGAATTGGCCTCCAAAATGGACTCAAAAGTTAGTTGCAAGATTTTGGCCAAAACAAACGTACATACAAACAAACAGACGGCAGAGATCTCAATGTTATAAAAAAGAAAACTGAGAACAAAATAATAAAAAGACTGAGAACAAAATTGTAATAATTGCAATTTTCAACTTTTCATTTTTTTCGCGCCTCTGTAGCCATAAATCTCTCTCTACTATGAACAAACCATTAACCCTTAGGTACCATCCGTGACCAATATGAACTATAGGTTGATAACTTGTGCATACGTATTTTGATCCCATACTGTAGGTAGGTACATTTTTTTACATTGTAAGTACCAAACAACCTGAATTTCCGTAATATAGATATACCCCACTATGAAGCTTAGATGTACCTAGGGGCAAACTTTCAAAGTTGGGTTAAGCTTATACGAATCTAATATCAAGCGTGCCGGGAGGCGCGCGAACGTCAAGAGTTCCAAGCGCCGCCCGGCCTATATTAATATAGGTATGAACCTACATTATACCTATATTTGTTACCCTCTTTCTAGCTATTTATTTATTTACAATTACAAACGGGACAGGCCCTTTACTATCTAAGATACAATATTTGCCCTACCTATCAAAACTAAAAATTAACCTAGGTATAAAAACAAAGTACATTAAAAATTAAAAAAAATGCCTATAAACCCATATAAAGAATGCCCGATCTGTTGGTGATCTTAGAATCCAGATTGAATAATCGCTCACCATTTTGGGTGGTAAGTAGGGAGAGGGGACAAGAAAGAAAGCACAGAGATTTGAGGATGCTCCAATATCCGATACTTTTTTTTCCTTTTAGGCGCAGTATTTTTACTAGGAAGGTAGGTAGATAGGTAGGTATATTTCAACTTTTAGGAGCAAAAAGGCCTGCCCCACCAAATACGGCCCTGGAAATGGGATATAATAATATATTTATGATGTACTTATATTCTGTGTGTACATACAATATGAGATCTAATATATGTGAGTACACAGCAGCAGCGGGTAATACGAACTTTGTTTTTCTCTAAGCTAACATTATACGAAAACTAAGAAACTCTAACACAAATAAGAAAATCTTACAGGGTGTTACCGTAAATCCAGTGTTATTCTTATGGGGATAGACAATCTATATGCCAACGAGAGGTTTCAGAGGAAGAGAACTTTGAATTTTAGCGTCGATTTTAAATAAATGTAACCTATAAAACTATAAACCTATCTAGATGTAGCTGGGTATTTTTACCTACCTACAAATAGAGCTAATATTGGTCTGTGAAATTTACCTAACACAAATTTTTCAAAATATTGTATGGGGATTGGGATATGATATTTATTGTTACCTATTTACCTACGTATTTATTGTTTGGGTTGGGGTGTGACCCGTTAATTTCATTGTAATATGTTTGCTGTATTGTGAGCAGATAAATACGATTAGATTTTTTGTTTTAAAATTTCATTCTCAACAAAATAGCTTTTGTTATCAAGTGTTATCATCGCGCGAAATATTATTGTTGTTTAAAACAAAAGAACTAGTGTGATACAAAAATTCCGCCAAAACTATTAATCAAAACCAAACAAAACTCGTGGAACACCATTGCAACCTCATTCAGATTCAGAATGTGTTATAAAGGGTGAAAAGTTAGTCCCTATAGGATTTCATAGTGATATTGAACCACCTTGAAAATTGGTTAGTTGTTATCGACCAACTATTACATTCAGACTGGGTAATGAAAAATGTTGGCAAAGAATTAAATAAATGGATGTACTGTTTGCTGTATTGTGAGCAGATAAATACGATTAGATTTTTTGTTTTAAAATTTCATTCTCAACAAAATAGCTTTTGTTATCAAGTGTCATCATCGCGCGAAATATTACTGTTGCTTAAAACAAAAGAGCTAGTGTGATACAAAAATTCCGCCAAAACTATTAATCAAAACCAAACAAAACTCGAACACCATTGCAACCTCATTCAGATTCAGAATGTGTTTTAAAGGGTGGGAAGTTAGTCCCTATAGGATTTCATAGTGACATTGAACCACCTTGAAAATTGGTTAGTTGTTATCGACCAACTATTACTATTACGACCAACTATTACATTCAGACTGGGTAATGAAAAATGTTGGCAAAGAATTAAATAAATGGATGTAAAAGTCAAACTGTTAGATATCCACTTCAACATACATCGACTAAAATGACCATTTAAAAATCGAACGTAAAATAAATCTGTATCTTTGTATTGTTATTGAAGAGGAGATCGAAATTATTCAACCGTGGACACCCCAAACAATTGAGTAATGTCAGGTTAGCACATCTGATGAGGAAACATTTGACAACACTGTTCGTAAGGAATAAACAGTCTTGTAGTTTGAGCTCGGTAAGACTCGTAACCAAGGGCGACGTCTCTCGAATATTCACGAAGGCAGCATCGGTCAGATTCGTCTTGGAGAGGTTCAGATAGGACATGTTCTTCAGTTCAGATATAGCTTCCATACAGGCGTCTGTCAGGTGTGAACAATGCTCGACACTGAGTGAGAAGAGTAGAGGACATGACTTACAGAGTGTGAACAGGACCTCGTCAGTAATTAAAGCCGCGCTCACACGATCCACGTTACACAATTTGAGTTCCATCAACCGAGGCAGCATTGGGAACAATGTCAGTAGGTCATTGTGGCATGGAGAAGGCAATAGCCGCTGCTTACTAACGTACAGTTGAAGCGATCGAATAAAGCCGCGCTCACACGATCCACGTTACACAATTTGAGTTCCATCAACCGAGGCAGCATTGGGAACAATGTCAGTAGGTCATTGTGGCGCGGAGAAGGCAATAGCCGCTGCTTACTAACGTACAGTTGAAGCGATCGGAGTTTTTTACATTTTGACAACAATGGTAGATCGGTTGTCAGATCTTCCAGCGTCCATATTAGTCGTCCGACGTCTGGATTTATCAATAACGACATCAGACGTTTCAAATGTGATGTCGGACTATTGTCAGATCTTCCAGCGTCCATATTAGTCGTCCGACGTCTGGATTTATCAATAACGACATCAGACGTTTCAAATGTGATGTCGGACTGGAAGTATCGACGTGTTTACAATAATGACACTGACAGATACGACTACTCTGTTGTGACTTGAGAAAGTGGGAGTGAGTTTTCATCCGAAGGATTTGTTCCAGCAAATTGGTTTTCAAATTGTTTGGTAGCTGCTCAAACAACTCGGCTGGATAAATATCCAGATGTCGACAGATGAAATTCGTGGCTTCCCGTTTCAAGGATTTCGGGTAAAAATTCATCTTGATTCACCCCGTATGAAAACGATTTCTAAAAAGCTCGCGTCGGGAAAAGCTTTTAAAACACGCCGGGATTTTAAAATATTAAATAATAATTAAAGACTAATGTATTAATTATGGTCTGGGGACATACATTGGCTAGACCGTAGGTACTCATAATTATTGTCTCGAATTTCTGGCTCTGCTATAAAAAACGATTTCTAAAAAGCTCGCGTCGGGAAAAACTTTTAAAACACGCCGGGATTTTAAAATATTAAATAATAATTAAAGACTAATGTACTAATTATGGTCTGGGGACATACATTGGCTAGACCGTACTCATATTGTCTCGAATTTCTGACGCTGCGATAAATCTTGGCTTGGGGATATTCCACGACTCCACAGTCTGAACTCCGCACTGCACAGACTCTACACTCCTGGGGAAGTTTTTTTTTCTACAATTGGAGTGAAAACTATGGAGGTTAAGCTTATACGAATCTAATATCAAGCGTGCCGGGAGGCGCGCGAACGTCAAGAGTTCGAAGCGCCGCCCGGCCTATATTAATATAGGTATGAACCTACATTACCTATACCTATTTGTTACCCTCTTTACAGTTCAAAATTTTATTCATCCAATAACCTCAGGGAAATACTCGTATGATATCTGGAAGCATACAAGGGTTAATTTCAACGGCCTCTGACCACTACCAAACGGGAGCTGACTCTAACATGCATTAGACGTGGAAAACTTTGAATCTCGGTACCCCATTTACAATACATCGTCTACACAGAATGATATTGGATATTTTCTCTGTACCTAACTACCTACATAATTATGTGTAGGTACCTAACACATACGTTCACGTAAAAATGTACCTAACTACCTACATAATTATGTGTAGGTAGGTACCTAACAAAATATATACCTTCACGTAAAAATATGTTCCTTCCGCCCTACAATATGCATACATTGCACATCTCTGTAAGAACTTTCGTACATTGTTCTCGTACAAGCTTCCTTTTACTTACTCTTTTCAATTTACCTAGTACACATTATGTACTTATGTACAAGTAGAATTTACTGCTTACATGTACACTAGGTACTTGGAATGTACTCTTTTCAATGAAGCAGTTGCAATTGGGAAAATATTATTAACGAAAGGTCAATTCCTACGTAAGAAGTTGTGAAAAATCCAAATCTGAGGTCAAAACTCCAAAAAAGTAACTTTAACGCAAGCGTGCTTGCATACTGGCGCTACCTAGCGGACGAAAAAAACAACTGCGTAAAGTCTGACGTCACACATCTTTGAACTCTTTAATTACAACGGAAAATAAAAATTGAATTTTCGACCTTTTACAGTTATTTTTTCGGAGTTTTGACCTGGGATTTGAATTTTCCCCAACTTTTTACATAGGAATCGACCATTTATTTATAATTTTTACCAATTTGCAATCACAATTTTTGTCAGAAATTTACCCAACTGATGTACCTATATCTATACATGAGCATATCGAATTAAATAGATATTTCCGGTTTCCATTATTCCGTGACACCCTGTAACTTTGGGTTGGTATGAGTTCTATCGACGGCAAGGTTCTGACACCTGTCATCCAATATAAAACTCCAACACCGCTGGTTATTCTACCTCCTGGCGTATGAAAGCCTTTTGAACTTGGGACATTTATTGAAACCCAATGGAGCGGAGTATCTGGATGAAATGTGATACACACGAGTAAGAACGAGCTATTACGAAGCACAAGATAGTATTAAATTTATCAATCTTATATATATATATATATTATCAATCTTTTATTAGACGAACTGCTCAACAATTGAGTTGCCAATAGGTATTTATATTATTTATCAATCTGTACAAACATAGTCGAAGTGTACCATTTATTCGCCCACCTAAAAAACGTACCATTTATTGGCCCACCTGTACCATACGCCACATAATTATGTCTGAACTCGACTTTTTCAAGATCCAATTTTATCAAAAGAAAGGGCTTAAAGAATGCTATCAAACCAGTAGTATTCCAAGATTGTAGTCATAAAAAATATAGGTACAGAGTGTAAGAAAAAAGAATCCATCAATGAATTGGCCTCCAAAATGGACTCAAAAGTTAGTTGCAAGATTTTGGCCAGAGCAAACGTACATCATATAGGTAAACAAACAAACGCAAGCAGAGATGAATGTGGGAAATCCTAAAAGAGCTAACTGAAAAAAGCAGATTATGAAAAGAGCAGATTATGAAGGTATCTACAAGCGCACATGCAATGCAACAAGAGCTATGTGAGTATTCGAACCCAAAGTACATAATTAAAAAAAAAAAAAATCCAAAAGAGAGCGTTTCATATGTTCAAAAATAGAAAAATACATCAGGTTTTTTTTCGTTCTTTTTGTTGTTTGCTCGTTTTTTGTCAGTTAGCTTTTTTATAGGATTTCCCACATTCAGATCTCAACGTAAAAAAAAAAAAGACCGAGAACAAAATTGTATTAATTGTAATTTTCAACTTTTCATTCTTTTCGCGCCTCTGCAGCCATAAATCTCTTTACTATGAACAAACCATTAACCCTTCTATCATCCGTGTGACGAATATGAACCATAAAACCGCGAACAAATCATTTGGAAAAAGAAAAGAGGTAATACCTACCTAGTTATGGAGAGTGTTAATTTCTTTTCTAATATAGGTTGATAACTTGTGCATACGTATTTTGATCCCATACTGTAGGTAGGTAGGTAGGTACATTTTTTTACATTGGTAAGTACCAAACAACCTGAATTTCCGAAATATAGATATAGGGTAAGTGTACCATTTATTCGCCCACCTAAAAAACGTACCATTTATTGGCCCACCTGTACCATACGCCACATAATTATGTCTGAACTCGACGAACTTTTTCAAGATCCAATTTTATCAAAAGAAAGGGCTTAAAGAATGCTATCAAACCAGTAGTATTCCAAGATTGTAGTCATAAAAACAAAAATTAGAAAAATAAATGTGGGCAGGTGGGCCAATAAATAGTACGTTTTTTAGGTGGGCGAATAAATGGTACACTTACCCTAGGTATCTCGAAAATAAGGAATATCTCGAGAACGGTTTGTCGTAGAGCGATGAAATTTTGTACGCTTTACCAGGATGGTCCAAGGACGAAACTGTGACAATTTGCTGACGGTCACCTGTCTAGATACTGCTGCTGTAGCAAAATAATAAATTTTGCAATTTAATGTTGCTAGACTATTTTATTGAACTTTGTTTTACTTAATCAAGTTTAATATCAGAAATTTTCATTTGCCTTTTGCTTATTAATGGGGACTGAATAAACTGGGTTGCAGTCGCTTTTTTTTTGCTTTTTTGTGTGAATGCCGGGTATATTTTTGAGTATGCAACACGCTACACAAGATAAATTGGTGGATATGTCGCTTACACCTTTGTGGAATGTAGAACTTTGTTTTACTTAATCAAGTTTAATATCAGAAATTTTCATTTGCCTTTTGCTTATTAATGGCCCTTTTTTCTGGACTGAATAAACTGGGTTGAAGTCGCTTTTTTTTGCTTTTTTGTGTGAATGCCGTGTATATTTTTGAGTATGCAACACGCTACACAAGATAAATTGGTGGATATGTCGCTTACACCTTTGTGGAATGTGCAAAAAATTGAAGACTTGGTACCTATAATGTAAAAATCTGAAATTTTCATTTGCCTTTTGCTTATTAATGGCCTTTTTTTTCTGGACTGAATAAACTGGGTTGAAGTCGCTTTTTTTTGTTTTTGTGTGAATGCCGTGTATATTTTTGAGTATGCAACACGCTACACAAGATAAATTGGTGGATAATGGATATGTCGCTTACACCTTTGTGGAATGTGCAAAAAATTGAAGACTCGGTATAATATAAAAATCCGGTGTGAACATCACACGATTTTCCTTATTCTATTGAATGGTGCTTATTTGGGTGTTCTGTTGTAACATTTACAATATCTCTATTTAGTCAGTATAGCTGAAAATCACCAAAAAGCGGTCAAAATACCGCCAACCGCAGCACCTATTTTAACCAAACGTTCCGATTGTTAAATTACACCGAAAACCGCCAAAAAGCGGTAAAATGCCGCCAAGCGTTGCATCGGTCTTAACCAAAAGTTTCGTGTCGCATTCTCACATTTGACAGCTACATACAATTTCAAGTCTCTAGCTCTTACCGTTCTCGAGATATTTTGTTTACAGACAGACACACACACGGACCAATGGCTGAAACTATGGATTTAGGCTCTAGGGACCTCAAAACGTGTTTTGGCACTAAAATCTGACCATCGAAAATTTGACCCGATTACATTACTTTCCTTCCTATAGGATAAGGAAAATAATACACATACCTAGCAATCTTCAAAATGGTGAGTTGGATTTTGTATTCATCACATACTCTGCTGCATACGAAAGAACATTAGTTCCAATCCATTGACTTCACCATTCAAAATCCCCGTAAGTTTATCACACGCCACCCTATATATCTTATCTGTTTCTATCGCCTTTTCTTTACATACCTAATATGTATAACATAGGTATTCACATGATGGGTGTCTTCTATATTCAGAAGTTTTACGAGAAAGTTCTACCATTTCGCTTGCTACAACACTTCTTAGTAGTAATATAAAAATGACATGCAGAAGGTCTTGACCCTGGGCTTGATTACCACAGGTGACAAAAAACACACACACACACACACACACGTGGTTAAAAAAAAACACACACCTATTTATGTAGGTACAAGTAGGTAGGTATTTTTTGATTGCGAATTTCAACGGGTTACTTTCTGGTGTTCACGTTGACCCAGTAGATTAAGCTATGCGAGTAAATGGGAAGTACCTACTATGTCTCTTCCTCTTTTCCGATGAACATACCACAGGATGGGCATGCTATGACACAGACCACGCGAGTACCTATGTACCTATATTGTAGCTTGTAGCGGTTTGCTTTTCTTTCGTGTTATGAAATAAAAACAACGGTAAAAAAAAAGAAAAAAAAAATACACGAGTCACGATGATCAAATTCTGGAAAATGTGAAAAAATAGTTTTCTCCGCGGATATTATTTTAAGAGAAAACTTTGACGCTAAAAATAATAAAATGAAATTCTCGTGGCGTCCATTTACATGAAAAATTAAAATTACAACGTACAAAGTATATTATACCTATATTAATTGAACTACTTTGGGTACTATATATAATTCTTCCTAACTGATGAAGCTAATCCGCGGCATATTCGCACCCTGTTTTGCACCAAGGAAAGGGTGAGAATATGTGAAAAAATAGTTTTCTCCGCGGATATTATTTTAAGAGAAAACTTTGACGCTAAAAATAATAAAATGAAATTCTCGTGGCGTCCATAGGTAGTTCCTGGAATTTTAATTTTTTAATCAATCGACCGTTATCATAAATGAAAAGTTCAATATAAAAAGGGCTAACCCTACTTGGGGCCTTTTTTGAGAAAAGTTGCTTATCTAATGCGGAATTTTTATTAAGATTCAGAGTTTTCAGACCGAAGGGCATTGTAAGGTCTCAAGTTCGATTGCCGTCAGGGGCGGATTTTATCTTAAACTGATAACGTTCTTTCTCGGAAAGGCTAGCTTTCTCCTATGTTTCTTCTCTCTTCGCTTTCTGGACGATAAGACTCGAGCGGTTCCCTGTATCAAACCTCTTATAAAAAATACTTCAAATCTGTTTTACTCAAAACTCGATTTCTATCTTAGGTCCTCTTGTATGAAACCTTTCAATTATTATTTTACGGAATTTTAATTTTTTAATCAATCGACCGTTATCATAAATGAAAAGTTCAATATAAAAAGGGCTAACCCTACTTGGGGCCTTTTTTGATAAAAGTTGCTTATCTAATGCGGAATTTTTATTAGGATTCAGAGTTTTCAGACCGAAGTGCATCATTGTAAGGTCTCAAGTTCGATTGCCGTCAGGGGCGGTTTTATCTTAAACTGATAAAATTCTTTCTTGGAAAGGCTAGCTTTCTCCTATGTTTCTTCTCTCTTCGCTTTCTGGACGATAAGACTCGAGCGGTTCCCTCTATCAAA
>NW_007378890.1:78652-79502 GCF_000475195.1 Diaphorina citri | reverse complement strand
ATGTTTGTAGATTGTAGGTTGCTTTGTATGTTGATATCTTCTGTCAACCAGATTCGTTTCACACCAAACTTGTGTTTAGGAATTCCTCAAGATCGTAATAATAGATATTAGACATGGTGATTATACTGTCTTATACTATCGATTGTATTAATTTTGTCTTCTTTAATAGCAATATGATACAATACTCAGACCCCGTACCCCAAATTGAATAAAGGTTTCAGTTAGATGGTACAATAAAATCGTTTATTACTAACCAAGTGACCTAATCTCAATGTTTTTTCATACATACGTAATAGCTCTGAAATTGAAGCAGTAATTTGATTAATCAAGAATGATATCTAGGCGCACGGCAGTGCGCCAGGCCAAGTTCCGGCCTGAGCACGCCAGTGTGTATATTACACGAAACATTTCGACGCATTTTCACCCCTATCATAACTCCGTCAGTTTTCAATGTAATCTCACCAAATTTGGACCATATGTTAACCTATACTTCCTTATTATACCTGCGAAATTCTAGCTTTACCGGAAGGGGTAGAAAAAGCGGTTTGAAAATCGCTTATTTTACGACTGACTGACTCACTGACTCACTGATTCACTCATCAAAATTATGAGGCACTTCCCGATGTCCTAGAAACTTGAAATTTGGCAGGATGGTAGGTCTTGATGAGTAAGTAAAGGGAAAAATCTGAAAATCGGCAAAAGTTGCACTGGGCGCCGTCCACAGGCGGAATTAACCGCTTTTCGGCGGTTTTCACAAAACGGATAGAGATATCGAAAAAGTTATGAGAGTTGACCCCCCCCAAAACCATACCTAAAACCCCCCAATTAGTAATTTTTATGAACATCGAAA
>NW_007378890.1:74048-78374 GCF_000475195.1 Diaphorina citri | reverse complement strand
TTAATTTCGGTTCTACAGGAATTAAGACATTCAGCTCCCTTTTTTGTTAGTCTGGGCATAAAAGAGAAGCATTATTGTGGTTTGAAAATGTGATTTTGTCATGGTAGAACCATTAGTTTGGCGTCGCGTCGTATGATTTCAACCCAGGATCCCTGAATTCCAATTTCACAGGCTCGGATTTTTCAAAAGGCGACTTAAGTAGTTTTGTTTTATGGATATGATACCTATCTATCCCTTTCAGTATAATTCCAGATTAATCAGAACTAACCAAAAAATGTGTCATTAAACATTGGGGGGTTGGCGTCTTAGATCTCTCAGAAGCCTTTGACAAGTTAATTTTCCTGGTGAAGTTTATGAGGTAGCTTGTCTATTGTTTAACATGAGACAGGATCATTATGAGACCTAATTTTTGAATGTGGGATAACAAAAATAATAATAGACATAGCTTATTACCACCTACCTATTGTTATATTGTTAACAGTGTTGACTATTTGAATGTTTATTTCACTGCACCCACGAGTATTTCTGAAAAAGAAAATCAAAATATAGAAAGAACGGCTAAACAACTTACCTCTTATGAACAAGATGATTGCACCGAAATCGTTAAATTTAATTGTAATTGGATTTGGAAAGACATTGGTTTGTTTTCTTGGGTGTTCATTTTAATTAATTTATACATTTTATGAGAGTTAAACGAGACGGTCGAAGCACCGAAATCCAAAGGGGTGGGTAATTTGCTGTCCGGGTTTCTTTTTATGAGTCCGAAATAATACCTACCGGAGTTAATTTTATAGAGTGGACCTACCTGATGGTACCTAAAGCATCAAATCAGTAATTACAAGATAATTTACTGTGGCACCTAGCTGATTTTGACCCAGGGATTAACATAAAAGAAATGTGGGTTGTATAAGTTTGGATAGGCATAGTAAATACGTAGAATTTTCTTCGAATTTACTATGCCTATCGGCAGGAGCCTGAAATTAGTTAAAATCTGCCAGGTCGTTCTTGATTTATACCTTTGCCCTCTCAACAATCATGTCCTTGTATTCAAATCTTTTTCACAAGAGTCAAATTGGTCACAATGCTTGAGATGAAGTTGATGTTAAGAGAACTCGTCAACGCTTTTGTTTTATCAAAACTCTTCATGACCAACATATTGAAACAATTATAAAGATAAACACTAAAGAGTACAGTAATTATTTTGTTCACCAATTTTTCAAGGTCTATTTGATCCTTGATTTACCAAATTTTACAAAGTTCGATTACCTCTCAGGGACATGTTCCAAAGGTAAGTTTGGATAGGCATAGTAAATACGTAGAATTTTCTTCGAATTTACTATGCCTATCGGCAGGAGCCTGAAATTAGTTAAAATCTGCTAGGTCGTTCTTGATTTATACCTTTGCCCTCTCAACAATCATGTCCTTGTATTCAAATCTTTTTCACAAGAGTCAAATAATTGGTCACAATGCTTGAGATGAAGTTGATGTTAAGAGAACTCGTCAACGCTTTTGTTTTGTCAAAACTCTTCATGACCAACATATTGAAACAATTATAAAGATAAACACTAGAGTACAGTAATTATTTTGTTCACCAATTTTTCAAGGTCTATTTTGATCCTTGATTTACCAAATTTTACAAAGTTCGATCACCTCTCAGGGTTCAAAAGGCCAAAGGGTACTGAAACAATTATAAAGATAAACACTAAAGAGTACAGTAATTATTTTGTTCACCAATTTTTCAAGGTCTATTTGATCCTTGATTTACCATATTTTCCAAAGTTCGATCACCTCTCAGGGACATGTTCCAAAGGGTATAAAGGAAATAAAGGTTTGTAGGTGAATTGAATAAATTACGTTAGATTTTGGTGGATGAAAATGGGTCTATTCTCTTATTTTGTGTAATGGTTGACAATTGGGTGATTGGGTCAGCGAACTCGGTCAATATAGCTTTTCTTATAAGACACTATTCTAAATTTTATGACTTGGACTTGGACAAACCTTCAAAACAGATGACAACTAAGATAAGACCACTACATAGGTACTTTTAAAGTTATAAGTATTACAATTTAGCAGAATTAAGTAGATGATGCTATATCGCGGATACCGCGGACAATCCGCGGATATCACCAACAATTCGCGGATACCGCCAACAAACCGCGAGTATCAGGAACAAACCGCGGATAACTCTAACTTGGTCCATGCACTCAAAAAATTATTAGCTTTGAATGCACTCAAGTCAAAAAATAGTTTTCAGTACTTTTGAATGCACTCCAAACTCATACCTTAATTCAAAACATAGCTTGAGTGCACTCAAACCTTAGCTGAGGTTAGAATTAGGTTAGGTCAGCTTTATTTAAGTTAGGTTAGGTTAATTTAGGAACTCAGATATTAGCATTTGTGAACGAATAATTAACTTTTATTCGTGAATCGTTACCAAGTAAGCATGTGAATAGTTAAACTCATGTGATTTTTCACGCCGAATCGAATGGTGCTACTTCTAGATCTGTCCGATTTACGGTTGAGAAGTTGCGGGTTCGATACTCCCCTGTGTCAACAAATTTCTCTTTTATTCGTGAATCGTTACCGAGTAAGCATGTGAATAGTTAAACTCATGTGATTTTTCACGCCGAATCGAATGGTACAACTTCTAGAACTGTCCGACTTACGATTGAGAAGTTGCGGGTTCGATACTCCCCTGTGTTTTCTTTCTTTTAGTACGTATTCGCAAATGTAATAGAAAGTCGTGTGATGTTCACACCAGATTTTTCACATTTGTGTTTTTGTGGGGGATTTCTATTTCATATTGCTGCTTGTTCTTATACCTATCAACCAAATTAATGTTCCTAAACAGAAAATCAAGAATCAAACGAAATGAATGTCGTAAATAAATTCAATAGAATATAATTAGGTAAGTGTCAACATAGTTAATTAATTTCTAATTTCATGAAGAACCAATAATGAATAAAGTAATATCTACTGTGTAAATAGTTAATGAGAATAGCTTTCTTCATGTGTGAGTTGAGTTTATGAGTATTTTGAAAATTATCATCACTGATAATCAAATCTACAACGGGCCTCAATTCAGAAAAATACTCCAAATAGTCCAAATTGTAGGTACAATATACATTTAGTAGGGTCTCCATACGTCATTGGCTTTCTTGGTTTTCAACATAAAACTATTGTTAACAGGACTAACTATGTCTACTATGGGACTAGCACTATCACGATCTGGTGAATCCACCTGGATTTTAGGACTGTCATTATTGTTGGACACAGAGCTATGCCTGAACATTGGCGATCTGGGAGAAAGAGTTGAAGTTTTTTCTGCATTTTCACTGCTTGCTCTGTCACTCTCTCGACTATTCTCTTCCACTTGGACTTCTTCATCTTCATCACCATCATTGTTGGACACAGAGCTATGCCTGAACATTGGCGATCTGGGAGAAAGACTTGAAGTTTTGTCTGCATTTTCACTGCTTGCTTTGTCATCATTTCCTAGAATACTCTCTCGACTATTCTCTTCCACTTGGACTTCTTCATCTTCATCACCATTTTTCTTCTCGTTTTCCTCATCGTCAATTGTTGGACACAGAGCTATGCCTGAACATTGGCGATCTGGGAGAAAGACTTGAAGTTTTGTCTGCATTTTCACTGCTTGCTTTGTCACTCTCTCGACTATTCTCTTCCACTTGGACTTCTTCATCTTCATCACCATTTTTCTTCTCGTTTTCCTCATCGTCATCATCTACAATAATCTTATCGTCATCGGTCAATGACTTTTTCGATGTTGATTCTAGAAATTGTGATAAATGTACAAACCGCGGATAACTCTAACTTGGTCCATGCACTCAAAAAATTATTAGCTTTGAATGCACTCAAGTCAAAAAATAGTTTTCAGTACCTACTTTTGAATGCACTCCAAACTCGTACCTTAATTCAAAACATAGCTTGAGTGCACTCAAACCTTAGCTTTGAGGTTAGAATTAGGTTAGGTCAGCTTTATTTAAGTTAGGTTAGGTTAATTTAGGAACTCAGATATTAGCATTATTTGTGAACGAATTAAAATTGGTTGAAGCGAAAGGACAAAAAAGGTGAAAGATAAAACAGAAGGAAAGATACTTTATAGATATTTTCCTTTTTTTATTGAATGACAAGAGGATCAGAGAATTATTTCTAAAAAAAAAAAAACACTCTTTTTTTACTTTTTTCAATCTTTACGAATAAGATTCCGAGGTCTCAAGTGCTTGGCAGTTTAATTTCATTTAAATAACATTAAGTTTTTTTTTTTTTTTTTTCTTTTTTTTTGTACAGTTTAAAATGTTATCA